>NC_138136.1:1825000-2060030 GCF_964188305.1 Podarcis bocagei | reverse complement strand
ATCAGACACTGCAGAACATTTGTCCCATAATAGTCGCAGCATGAAGTTTTCTTGGTATGTGATGGCATATCATGAATTGGATATCCAGTTACAGAAATTTTGCATGCACACTTTTAAAATCCTGTTTGTCTTTAGTGTAACGCTATTACTTTCCTACCTACTGGGGGGGGGGGGTTGTGCCTAATCCTTAATATACATTTCACCAGTGGTGTGCATTGAGTTCTGATGAATACCAAATCTTAGGTAGGTTTGGAAAAATATAAATGCTGCCATTACAGGAAAACCCTTGCACCTATCCTATTGAACATTGGCAATATGTAATCCACCAAATATAATCCGGTTCTGTCGAAATATAAACAATTAAGAGAGGAAACCTTTAAAAAAATGAAAGCCCCCCCCCCCCCGGCAAGATCCCATTTTCCCATTTGTCTTAACTCTTACAGGCTTTATCCATTCAGAAATGATGTCTTCAAATTTAATCCAATTCTGAGTGTAAAAACGACAACAGCATAAAACTTGTGAGACACAGAGCATTGGTTTCTTGCGAGGTGCAGTTCTGATTAAGATCCGAAGCAAAATGGGTGGCTTCCAAAGCAGTTCAAGCCAAACTGGGCCACTTTCAAAACACCAAATGGGGCCAAACCAAAGCTTGTGTTTGACGCACACTCTTTCTTTAGCATCAGTAAATTAATTTGTTGGACAGAGAATTTTAATGCTTCGTTTTAGTTCATGCTGTCAGTAGCATACTTGTAAAAATGTATGTACTATTTTTTAAAAATGGTTTATCCTTGTCTTTCCAAACTTGATTCACAATCATGTAGACTAAATAAATGAAGCTGGGTTTTTTTGCTGGCATCTAAAGGCTGCTGTCAGGGAGAAGTAAAAAATGCAACTTACCGTATTTTTCGCCCTATAGGACGCACTTTTCCCCCTCCAAAAATGAAGGGAAATGTGTGTGCGTCCTATGGGGCGAATGCAGGCTTTCCCGGCTTCTTGCAGCTCCGCGCCACCCTCCGGATACCGGCGCAAAGCTGCGCGGAGCTCCGGAGGGTGGCGCGGAGCTGCCTGTGCTCCAGGGCTTCTTGCAGCTCCGCGCCACCCTCCCGATCCCGGCGCGAAGCTGCGCGGAGCTCCGGAGGGTGGCAGGGAGCTGCCTGCGCTCCAGGGCTTCTTGCAGCTCCGCGCCACCCTCCCGATCCCGGCGCGAAGCTGCGCGGAGCTCCGGAGGGTGGCGCGGAGCTGCCTGTGCTCCAGGGCTTCTTACAGCTCCGCGCCACCCTCCCGATCCCGGCGCGGAGCTGCGCGGGGCTCCAGAGGGTGGCGCGGAGCTGCAAGAAGCCCTGGAGCACAGGCACCTCCGCGCCACCCTCCCGATCCCGGCGCGAAGCTGCGCGGGGCTCCGGAGGGTGGCGCGGAGCTTCCTGTGCTCCAGGGCTTCTTACAGCTCCGCGCCACCCTCCCGATCCCGGCGCGAAGCTGCGCGGAGCTCCGGAGGGTGGCGCGGAGCTGCCTGCGCTCCGGGCTTCCTGGCAGCTCCGTGCCACCCCCCGGATCCCGGCGCGAGGTCCTGCGGGGTCGCAAGGCTTGCAGGCAGCAGCCTGCAGCCCATAAGCTCGGGGGATAGCAGGGAGGCGCAGCGCCGCCACCCCGCTATTCCCTGACCTGATCTGAAGGCTGGGGGGGGGGGAGAGAAGCAAGCTTGCTTCTCCCCATCGCCAGCCCCATAAGCTGGGGGACAGCGGGGCAAGCCGCTGCCCCACGGAGGCTAGAGATGCTGTCCCTGAAGGCAGAAGAGGGAGATTGAGCGCTCTGTCTCTCTCTTCTAGCTTGGGGATGGCTGCGCAAACCTGGGGGGGAAATAAATTTTTTTCCCTTGATTTCCCCCCCAAAAACTTGGTGCGTCCTATGGGCCGGTGCGTCCTATAGGGCGAAAAATACAGTACTCAGTGGAATCTAAAGCATGTTGCAGTTCCCCAAGAGTATAATATTATTTCAGAGTCTTCCAGTGTTGCCATGAATTGTGAAAGGGTTATTTTTCCTGGTCCTTTACATACAGGGGATCATCACTTATAATGAAAAATGAAGCTATTATATTTATTGACCCAAGTTGACAGAACTATGTTTATTAATATTTAGTGGACAAACTCTGAAGTCAGAGAGTGAATCTGTTTTCCTTCTTTTTCTGTTCTGTCATCATTTTCTTGCCAGCAGGGGAGGCAATAATTTTACTACTAACCTCTTCCTCTGGAGAACCTATTCATGCCAGCTAAATGAGTGACAACAGGGAAAGGCCACGGGAATTGCAGTATTTAAATGACATTGGAAAGCAAAATCAGTCAGTGAAACAATGCTTAATGTTATGCAACATTAAAAAATACCTTATAACCTAAAAATATGTTACAGGTATGATGAAACGTCATTTCCCTCTAATAATTCTCTAGCAAGGAATAAATGAGCTGTTAAACATAATTGCAGCCATCTTGAATCACTGGGTCACTACAGAGCCACAAATGTCCAAGTAATTCAGTGCCCTGAAGCTGCTCAACAACATGCCTGGTCAAAACATGGTTACCTCCATATTCTCCCTTCTGTGGTCAAATGGGTCCAAGCACTTCCTCCCCTTTTCCAAACACTAGGCTGGCGATACAGCAAGTCCATCTTTGCTGTCTATGATATTTGTCTGGAGTGAGTCATCATTGGGAGAGATGAGCTTTCACCAATTGATGGCAAAGCTATGTTTTGGTTCATAATGTTTTTGTTTTTATTTCATGAGGCATAGGTTGCCTTTCAGAGTTGCATCTTCCAAGTCTTCTCAGAACACAAAAATGTATAAATATAAAATCATAATAAAGCACAGCATATCTAAAGCTGCAATAGCAGCGTATGTTTAAAACAGTATCAGCAGAATAGAACAGACCAAGGCTGTATTTAAAGTTCTCCTTAAAACTAATAAAGAAGGAACTATACATGTCTCCCAAGGAAGAGAATAACAAAGTGATGGGGCCACTATAAAAAGGCCCTGTCCCCTGAATTTACCAGATTATTTATTTATTTGTGTGTTGTATTTATAAACCGCCTGCCTGCCTTGCTTTCTTTTTCCACCTCTCAGGGCAGATGGTACCCATTGAGCCTGTGGTGGCGGAGGGGACAGTCCAATGGGATCAGGCCCCAACCTTGTCTCTGCCTGTCGCTCCCTCATTATCTTCTTTCTCCCCACAAGGCAGATGGTTTCTGTTGGCCTGTGGGGAGGAGGGGAAAGTCCAACTCAATCAGGCCCTGATACTGTCTTTCTCTGGCTCCCTCACTCTCTTCCCTCAGTGCCCTGAAAATGAGGCACAAAGGAAGAAAATGAAACAAACAAATTTACAAATAAATGCACTGGGGGACAGGAAAATGTGGTGCCAAGCAACTTGGGGCGTTAAAGGTTAAAGCAAGTATTGGCTTTTTAAAGGCATGAAATAAAACACTCAATTGGATAAACATGCAAGACGCAGGCTTTGAGCTTTGAAATGTTATTCAAACAATTCTCATGTTTGTCAAGTTGAATGATTAATCTGATGCCTTTAAGAAGAAAATAAAAGCTAGCTGTTGCACTCAGGTCCTTCTTGTGATCTTCCTATAAGCATCTGGAAGAACAGCTGGGAGAAGAGGATGCTGGACTCGATGGGCCACTGGACTGACTCAGCATTTTTATGTTCTCCCCCCCCCCCCAATTTAAAATATTGATCAGATAAAGAGAGGAAATCAGTTGGCACTCTGGAAACAGGAAAAATTTGTTCCTGTGCTAGAATCTTTCATATCTGGCCAAAAAGGGCTGTGTGTGGATTCACAAGCCGGGGACGTTGGCTGAGTCAGAGAGTGCTCTGTCAACAGACTTAGTTGATACAACTTCCGCCCAGTGCTGGTTCTGCAGCTGTAATCTGCAGCGCAGCAACCACATGATTCTTCCCCAGGGCCTGGGTTCATTTCTAAGCTGTCAGGGCAACACTCCCAACCCGGGGGAAGAATCAAGTCATGACCAGCTCTGCATGTCACAGCAGCAGTTTGGAGAAGACAAGGTTCACTTCTTTTATTTTGTACTCACCATGTTGTTGTTGTTGTTTAGTCATGTCCGACTCTTTGTGACCCCCTGGACCAGAGCACACCAGGCACTCCTGTCTTCCACTGCCTGGTCAAACTCATGTTAGCAGCTTCGAGAACACTGTCCAACCATCTCGTCCTCTGTCGTCCCCTTCTCACTATATGGTACTCACCATAGTTAATATCTAATACAGTGGTACCTCTGGTTACATACTTAATTTGTTCTAGAGGTCCGTTCTTAATCTGAAACTGTTCTTAACCTGAGGTGTCACTTTAGCTAATGGGGCCTCCCACTGCCGCCGCCACACAATTTCTGTTCTGTTGTAAATAAAAATATGCCCTTTTCCCTTATGGGGTATCCAAGAGCCCATATAGAGTCCTTACATAGGTTCCCTATTGGTAGGAGAAAACAACAGAGGCCAACCAGAGAATATTGAGAAGCAAAGCAGCTAGTAAGCTTGATCTTTATTGATCTGTTGCAACAGGGTACCCCCCTCACACGCAGGAGAGGAAGAGGACCCACAACAATGGCCTGCCAGGCCTTATAAAGACTTTTGAAATTCCCCTTCTCTAGATCAGGACCACCCCCAGAAACATTATGCATACATCACAGAAGGGGTGTGACCTAAGACCACCCCTCAGATACATCCCACCTACATCACAGAAATTTAAATGTTGTTTTTCTCTTCTCCTTGTTTATCTCCTGTCTGGCAGGTTCCTTGATTGGATTTTCTGGGGAGCCTGGCCATTCTTTTGTAATGCTAAAATACTTATTTCCTGGGCCAGGTCACAGGCTCACACCTTATTCAAACACAGATTAAAGGAAGAGACAATGGGGAGGCTTTTCCATTTTTAACCTTGCAGAGAAGGGATTTGGTCAGTTTAGGAATCAAAATGGTTCCAGGTTTGCCTTCCTGTACTGATCTATGTATGTGCAGTTATGAACATTACTATATATCTAAAACCATAAAATTCCTATCACAATTTCCCCCCTCTGGGGCTAGAATTTTTCTTAAAAATTTTTGCCCCACAAATAATAACATCGTATGTTGTAAATGGATGTCTTTGTATGAATATATAACACATGTTGCGTTTTGCTACTAAATTACTTGTGGCATTCTAACACTTTGGGAGAGACCATTTACTCAATAGTGTTCTATGCTTTACACCTAGCAGGAAGGTAAGGTCCACTAATGACTGAAAAATGGAGTTTGCTTCCCCCCCGCCATTTTTGTGTTCTCAGGTGTCAAGGTAGCTCTTCTGTGGTCTCACACTGACATAGTGCTACAGCAACACATCCTGTCTGTTGAATCCCCTCAGGGCTTTCATTTAACCATGTCGCCTGGCATTCACCATAGCTGGCACAGGTTTTGGGCATCTCGTGAGGGAGAGGTCTTCGCCTTGGCCTTTTAGCTATGGGATTTTATTATAGGCTGTGGTCTTGGGCTCATGAGAAGTTGCTCACTTGCACTTAAAGGACCAAAAAGCTAATTGCAGCCTGGATACACTTGCCCAATTCAAACTGAGTCCAATTTGAATTTATCTTGCCCCATGGTTCTCAAGTCTTCAAACCAATCTGTTAAAAGAAAACCATTCTTAACAAGGGCAGTTGTCCAAATAAGTCAATTTAAGTCTATAAGAAATCATTCCTGCTAAACCAAAGCATATCCACCTTCATGTTTCTTAGAAGCTTCTCCTTGGTAAAGCAAGTTTTAGCACATTTTTTAAAATGGGTAGGGAAGGTTGGCATAGTGCCAGGTGGAACAATGAAATGTGGTTATAAATTGAGCTGAACATTGGACTACACAATAGTGTGAGCTATTAGAAAGTATAAAATGCATGAGAATTCTCCATTGGTGTGTAAGCAATAAGACATTAAACATAAAAACAGTTACACACAGAAAAAAAAATTGCCCCCCTTTGTGGAAATCACACTGTCAGACACATTTCAACATTCTTACATAATAACACATAATACAAAAAATAATAATTAAATATCTGTTACATATCTTGACACAATTGTGATCTTTTACGTATGTATCTTTTGAATCCTGGAGCACAGTCTTAAGGTTCAAGTGAAAAAATGTCCTTGCAATTCAACTCCTCCCCCCTTTGTCAGGTCCACCCCCCGTCAGTCTATAGCCTTTGAAAGAGATAGCTGTGGGCACCTTGAAAACTCTGGTCTTGTGATAGTGAAGAACTGAGTTGAGGGGTTGTTGCTGCTTTTCATCATTGCACATCTGTAGAAGTGATATCCTGTAAGGGGGCAGGGTTTTGGGGAGACTTAAACACAGTTAGACAAGAAAGGGGCAAAAGGCAAAAAGGATGTCCTCCAGTTTCCATGGGAAGCTGCAAATAATAACAATCTTAGTGGATGAAACATTTTATTCATTATCACATTTCCATATAATTACTGTTATTATCTGCTAAGTTTGTTTGCTTTCCTTCACTTAATTTTTGTTGTTGTTGTTCTTTTCATATTATCAAATAAGAAATTACTCCACATGTAGAGAAAGAGAACTGTAAAAATACAAGAAAGGTTAAAAAATAAAAGGAAAGCAAAAAATTAGATTACCAGTTAGATGAAAACAAACTTGACACAAAAACATCAGATTCAGAAAAGACCTATTATTAAATATATTATCAAAACCACGCAGATTACTACTAGACTGAAAAAAAATACAAAGGTTAAAAAATACAAAAGAAAGCAAAAAATTAGATTACCAGTTAGATGAAAACAGACTTGACACAAAGACATCAGATTCAGAAAATAACTATTATTAAATAGTACAAAGATATTATCAAAACCACACATATTACTACTGGACTGGAAAAAAAATGGGAAAACAATGGGGAAAACTTAAAATTCACCATGTGCTATCCAATAAAAGAACTTCATGAGACTGACTTTCAACATGTGATGAACATGTCCCCAAAGTAAAACACAAACACACAAAATGAGCTATGAGGAACCAAAAATAAATAAATGCTAAGACACACAATTAATAAGTAACCTGAAGTAATCTGTTTTGGCATTCTAACATCCCAAATGAAAATAAAAGAGTGTTTCTTGATGTGACAACATCAGCTGTAATGTTAATACTGGGAAATGAGTTAATACCAATAAAAAAATGAATGGCAATTTTAAAGTTGTGCAGGTACCTTGCACTAGCCAAAATGACAGAATTAGTAAGAAATGCTCAAACAATGTTTGGTTGTGCTTCGATTAACTTCATAGACATCATGGAGAAACTGATTAAATAAATGAAAACAGATTATTTGTAACTTAAAGTGTCAAAGCCACAAAGAGATAGAAGGAAATCAACTAATGTAGCAGGGATTCAGACTTGTTTTGCTGAACAGAAAGAAAGTGACTGTTTGGCTTTAAGTGAAGAAAGACAAAAGGAAAAACAAATGCATTTACTTTTTATAGAGTATTTAAATCACTGTTTGCATCCCTTCATTATCATTTGTGCTGTGGGAGAAAAGAAGGGACACTCTGTTAAAAGGGAAAATTATTTCATGTGAGAGGTCTGTCAGGAAATGCTATTCCTAAAATGCATAGGCATATACACATACACACACACACACACAAAAAAAAAACTTATGAAATTTAAATCCCATTGGGGGGGGGGAGAAACTACTCAAGAGAGGAACTCACAGTGGGAGTGCTTTGATATTTACCTGTGAAAAGAATTTGGCATGTCAAGTACTTAACTATTGTCTTCCTGGAGCAAAACACATTAAGGATGATTTCCCTCAATGGCTCCCAAGTTTTACATAAGGAAATTTGTATAGGTTTCAGGCTCTCCAAACCTTCTCTCTCCCCCCTCCTTTCTCTCTCTTTCTCTTTTGTAAGCTGATCTAGCCTCTGTGCATGTGCAGAGTTCATGCCTCAGCAAACCTTTTATACCACTGAAAATGTTGCATCTTTTGGCTCAATTAGAATAAGGAAGGGAAAGGTAAGGAGTAGATTTTAAAAATAGGGTTAGATTTTAAAACAAAAAAGAGAAACTCAGCAATTCAAGTATTCACCATTCAGCCCAAGCTTCCTTTATGTACAGGAAAGGGCTAATATCCCTCTGGCCATTCGCGGAACAATCAACCGCTCTCTTATTTATGAGTAAAAATGGCCAGGTAAGGAGTGGTTTTTTTTAAAATAGGGTTAGATTTTAAAACAAAAAAGAGAAACTCAGCAATTCAAGTATTCACCATTCAGCCCAAGCTTCCTTTATGTACAGGAAAGGGCTAATATCCCTCTGGCCATTCACGGAACAATCAACCGCTCTCTTATTTATGAGTAAAAATGGCCAGAGCGTTAGAATTCATAGGATTTTTTAACATTCTCAGTCATTTCAGCCTTACCATTTGCAGACAAAAAATTATTATTATTATTATTAATATTATTATTTTCTGCGCCTTAATTTACAGGAATGGCCAAGGCTAATTGTACTTGATTATTCATTTGTATGTGCTTAAACTTTGAATTGACTTTTAAGTTTGATTAAAAAAATAGTAGACAAAATGATAAATACTGTAATCACTCAAATGCTTGATATTACCAGTTGTGCTTCAAAACATCATGGCTTTTACCTCTCACCTTTTAAAACTAAAAAGCAAAGCTAGGCTGAATTTCAACTCCATTACCACACCAGAATTTAAGAATTACCCTCCAATGCTTGCAGACACATGGTCTTCCACACAGCCACAAATTGGGAGAGTTGAAAGGGACCCTGGGGTCATCTAGTCCAACCCTCCAAAATATAGGGTTCACAGCAAGATTTCGCAGCAAGATTTGTACTACCAGAAACACACACATTCACCTCTCACCTTTAAAACAAAGAGCAATCTGGGCTGGATTTCAACTCATCAGCCACAAATTGGGAAAGTTGAAAGGGACCTGGGGTCATCTAGTCCAACCCTAAAATACAGGGTTCATAGCAAGATTTGTACTACCAGAGACACACACATACTTATGTACACAGACACAACTGGGGAAGAGATCACAAGCCATGCGCCTATCACAAACCATGCGCCTATCATGTACTAAGGAAAAGGAAAATAAAAGTACCCAATTCTATACAGATCTTGAAGCTAGTTTGAGTGAGTGTTTACTTCCTTAGACTAAAGAGTGAAAATTCCTATAGAAATTATCTTTAAAAGAAGATTGAAGTTAACATTTTTCCTAAGATAGGGAGAGGATCTTTTATAAAGCAAAGTTTAAACAGCCATAGATTTGATTTAAAAGGAATACAAGAGTGAACAATTTTTCCTGAACTTGCAGAGGAATAGTAAGCCTAATTTATGCCCCCCCCTTTGCAGTTTCCTTTAAAGGAAGCTTACTCGGGAGTAAATTTACCTGGCACAGAATAAGAAGGAGAAGGGGAAAAAACCCTGAAAGAGACAGAATGAAACAAGGGGGGGCATTTTCTAAGAAAAGAGGCCAGGACGTCTTATAGAGACTGATACCAGGAGCCTTACAATAACTCTTCTGTCCAACCAGATCAAAGTTAAAACTGGACTCAGATATTTTTCTTAGAAGGAACACCATACTTTCATAGGCATATGCTTAATGAAATACATACACTGCATTTTAGCTTGAGAGAGCAGTTGGCTCAACTAGGCTTTTGCAGCAGAAACATTAGGTTACCCTCCCCACTGAAACTAGAGGAAGGAGGTGGGGTAATCCTCCTTTCAGAACACAAGTAGCACGTATACAGGATTTTACCACTTGGGAGAAAAACTCTCTTTTAGAGCCTCTCTCAAATAACAAACATTTGCACACTTCATTCTCCATTTTGTCTTGTTTTTAAGACTGATAAGGTTCAACATGGCTTCCTTAGATTTAGAATTTGGAGCAAGCTTGCATTTTTATTTTAGATGGCACATTTAAGATAAGCAGCTGCTGGATGTTGCCTAAGCACAATTTAAACACTGGAAAAACGTTTCTTAAACACAAATTGAAGGGGACTGTCAGAGTCCAGGCGGGAAGTAAGCACCAACTGGGCTTCTTTCCCATCAGGAGTCTGTGGGTTCATTTCTTTTGATTGAGGTGCACCCATTTTAAGAATTTTAATAGCGCTAGCTTTTACTTTTATACTGCAGTCGGGGTTTTATCCCCACTTTTCAGGAAACACAATAAATAACCCACAGTACACTCAATTTGGACAACTCCGAGAATTAGTACTGTGACACACCGCCGTTCGTCTGGCCTGACTTACTAGGCTGGTACAGCTGTTGGCCTTTCCTGGCTACTAAGCTAACAGTGCGGTCAGCGATCTCAACCCCCCCCCTTTGGTCATTACTCAGCCAGGGAGCCCACAGCAACCTCCTGCCTCTTACAATCTAACCTGAGAGTTCCCTACTGGACGCTTGCGTAGCGCAGTGCCAGATTGGGACTCAGAAATGACAAAGAAGTAAAGGAATCAGGTGCCCTTGCTTTCTCTGCTCACAGGTCATCTCTAACAAAGATCGCCATGGCAGAGGTGCGGCTACACCTGGGAGTTATAGTTTTGGGAATTATAGTTTTCAGTGCAGAAGAAATTGCACAACCTTTCTGGGCAAAACTCCGAAGGAATAGGTTGGCATACAGAGTTAAGTGGAAGAAATCACACACAACCTTTGCCTGGGCATACTCCGAAGGGCTAGGGCTGGTGTTGAGATTGAGGGGACAGAAAGGAGAAGGCAATTTTTAGATGAGGAAAAAAGTAGAAATTTTAGATTTGAAGGGAAAAGGAAGAATTAAATAATTTTGGTTGCTGTGGTTTAGAGACCCCAACCCACTACCCGTGTTTCCTACTTAATACTCACTTCCGCATGCACTGTTCCTGGTGATCCCACGATGTCTTGACTGGTTGTTTAAGGCCGGCCTGATCAAGATTTGCTTCCTCTGGTTAGCCCCGCTGAACTCCAAGTTATTGCCAGACCCTGGGACCGATGGAAGACTGGTTATTCCTCCTGGCAAACTGCCTGGTGCGCGCTGGATAACCAGTCCTTCCTCGCCTCCAGAATCCGGGTAACCAAAAGTCCCTTCGTGCGTGGTCGCCATCTGTTGTAAATAAAAATATGCCCTTTTCCCTTATGGGGTATCCAAGAGCCCATATAGAGTCCTTACATAGGTTCCCTATTGGTAGGAGAAAACAACAGAGGCCAACCAGAGAATATTGAGAAGCAAAGCAGCTAGTAAGCTTGATCTTTATTGATCTGTTGCAACAGGGTACCCCCCTCACACGCAGGAGAGGAAGAGGACCCACAACAATGGCCTGCCAGGCCTTATAAAGACTTTTGAAATTCCCCTTCTCTAGATCAGGACCACCCCCAGAAACATTATGCATACATCACAGAAGGGGTGTGACCTAAGACCACCCCTCAGATACATCCCACCTACATCACAGAAATTTAAATGTTGTTTTTCTCTTCTCCTTGTTTATCTCCTGTCTGGCAGGTTCCTTGATTGGATTTTCTGGGGAGCCTGGCCATTCTTTTGTAATGCTAAAATACTTATTTCCTGGGCCAGGTCACAGGCTCACACCTTATTCAAACACAGATTAAAGGAAGAGACAATGGGGAGGCTTTTCCATTTTTAACCTTGCAGAGAAGGGATTTGGTCAGTTTAGGAATCAAAATGGTTCCAGGTTTGCCTTCCTGTACTGATCTATGTATGTGCAGTTATGAACATTACTATATATCTAAAACCATAAAATTCCTATCACAGTTCTCATCCTGAAGCAAAGTTCTTAAGCCGAGGTAATATTTCTGGGTTAGCGGAGTCTGTAACCTGAAGCGTATGTAACCTGAGGTACCACTGTAGTATGTTGATTTATGTGTTAAGGTGCCTTTGGGAAGCTTTGAAAAAATTATGTAAAATTAACAGAAAGCTAAACTGACTTACTTTGTCACTGCCTTCAAAAAACTGCTTGGAGGAGCACCTGTAAGTGTTGATATTTGGGTTTTGCTGCAGGAGTTTGATAAAATGTCAGGAAGTCTAATGCTGACCCTAATTGCCACTGGGATATTCCTGGCTCATTTTGACAAATGTCAACCCATCAGTCACATAAATAAGTTTCTCTGTCATATACAAGCTCTTGGATTGTTAACTTTAACACACACACTGCTTTATACAGTTCTTCTGGCAAGCTTCCTGGAATAGCAACCTAACTTAAACTGTTGCTGCTTTTAATGCCTGGATGATAAATGACTCTTAGGAGCTGGCAGAAGATTACAGTTCACATTTCTTAAATGCTAATAGAAATTTGTTCAAAAATGAACACACACAGACCCCGTGGCAATATATGGTAAGATTCTAAGGCCCTCATCTTGAGATCTACTTACATTAAATCATAAACAAAATTCAAATAGACTATGATAAGGATTCTTGCACCAGCTGACATATAGCTTGGGTGGAGGCCACCAAACATTATTCCAGGGTCATTCAAACATGTTATGAGTTTAAGGTGTTCAGCTGTATGCCGAACTAGCTCCCTGGCGAGGTGATGGTGGTTTAAGGGGCTTGGTGCAAGACAACGAAGAGGTGAGGCCCCCTCCCCAAATGACGCCAGAGTTGAGGGCACAGCATGGCGGTGATGTGGACCAGATGGAAAGCCAGCCAGCTGGGAGAAGACCAAGAGACAGAGCAATGTTTGATGTCTATTAGAGTCCTAGGCTGTGACTCTGGAGGAAACAACACCCTTTGGGAGAGTTAATGTTGTGAACCCCTCCATCGCAGGCTCAGGTTCTTTATATGTGTAAAGGCACCATATATGACAAAGGCAGCAGTCTCTGCTGTGCCTCATTTCCGAAGGGAACGTGAACCCTGGGCAAACGCCTGGAGCCCCTGGGATCTCACACCACTTGGAGACTGGGGTGGCAGGCAGCAATAGGATGAAATACGGATTGAATAGTAGTGCTATACTCACTGTAGCCCCAATCCAGCACCTATTGTTGTGGTATCTTGTTTCCTTGTAACTGATAGGAAGCACCCTTTGCAGCACTTTTCCAACAGCACACTCACTACATTAGGCCAAAGGGTAGGAGAGGGAAGAGTGCAGGCAGGCAAATATTTAAAATTATAGTAAAGTTTCTTGAAATACTGTATCAGGAATATTAGAACCACAGAATCATAGAATTGCAGAGTTGGAAAAGACCACAAGGATCATCTAGACCAACCCCCCTGCAGTGCATATTGGGAGGAAAGAGTTTTTAAAGCCATCCAAGTTAGTGGCCACAGTTCAGGTGCCGCGCTAAGACAAATCTTGGCTTAGCTCATCACGGTGCAGCATAATTGGTGGAGAGCCAAGTGACATCAAGCATCTCTCTGGTAGCTCATGGCTTTAGTTTGGCTTATCATGACATGCAAACCAGGCCAGTGAGTATGAATTGAACAGTAAACTCTTGCATAAACCATATTGGTTTGTTTCTAGAGGAGCTCTTTTGACTGAATCATTTTCCTCCATTTTTTTATGAAGCCCACTTTGAAGCTTGCATTACAGGAAAAGGTGTTTGTGTAATTCTTTATGTAGTGAAACCCTAGAAATTGAAAGTCAGGTATTTCACAGCACTCATTGTTTTCTACCTTTCTACTGTAGGAAGCGCATTTACAGCTGCAATTTCTGGGTAGATTTATTGTAGCGTAGGGTTTAAAATGTTGGCTCTGGAAAGCTGATCCCTTTTTTAAAAAAGCTAAGGCAGCCTGAGCCCTTGAGTTAAGAATGAAGAGGAGAGAATGATTACCAGAACCAAACATCAATATTGGAAAAAGGTGAAAGGGGTGTTACACATTTTATTTATTTACTGCATCTACCAGGGCAGTAATTTGTCTTTTGGGTATCAAGACTTAGTCCTGCTGCTTTGAACAATTTCACTTGTATAACAGAGCTGCAGTCCTGAAAGAACTGAGAACGGTAACCAATATGTTTCTATGCAAAACTCATACTCCTATGACTGCTATCTATATCAGGTTTTACTGGAACTGGAAACAACATTTGTTCTTCATTCTGTGCAGTTTGTTCTCTGTGCTCTTCTCCAGTTCAGTTTCGAAACATGTTAAATAGTTTGGCACCCACAACTCCCTCCTCCATTATAGCAGCTCACAGAATCTAAAAACAAAAAACTCCAGCACCTGTTACAGCAGCTTTTATACAAGAACAAATCCAGGCAGCCTAAAAAGGAGAGTATAGTTTGGCCATAATTGTGCATGTGATGTGATGCTTTTCCTATTCCTAGTACAGTACAAACGTTGTTGCCTCAGCTGATGCCTCACATGTGAATTAAGCAGGGGGGTTTTTATTGCCCACTGTTCTTAAATTTTAAAAAAAAATAATTATTGATACACACACACACACAAAATACAGTACAAACAAAACAATGGTAAAGACAATACTAATTACAAATCAGTTCTTAAATTAAGGTCACCTTAATTTAAATTAAATTAATTTAAATTAAATCAGTTCTTAAATTAAGGTAAAAATCTATATTATTGTCAAGTGGGAACTAACTTGCTAAACTCTGCACTCGAGCTGATCTGGTGTTTGGCCTGCTCTGCCCATGCGAAGATCTAAAAGCACTAAAGTGGATATGCCTATTATAATTAAAAGACCTGGGAGGGCAAAAATGTATTCACCTAGTGCTGTAAAGATGCCAGACAAGCCTCTCTGGGGAATGCATTCCATAAATGGAGCACCAGTTATGGACCTTTTCCCTGGTCACCATGCCTCACTTCGCTATGTAAGGAGAGCCTCCTTCAAGTAGCCCAGCCCAAGCTGTTAAGATTAAAACCAGCACTTTGAATTGGACTCAGAAATGGTAGTATTGTATTTTCCAAGCCCCCTCAATAATCTGATGATTTCTTTTGAACCAACTGAAGTTTCAGGACCATTTTCAAAGGCAGGCCAGATAAAAGCACCTTGCAATAATCCAACCAGGAAGTCTCCAGAGCACAGATAACAGCCATTGTAAATCAACTAAAGTATGGCTTTGTTTCTCAAATAATAACTAAACATGGAATCGTAAGAGTTTTGGATTTTATAACCATAGTGATATACTATGATATTGACAAGCTTGTTTCTTAATGCACAAAAGTGCTTTACTCACATAGTTTTATGGAATATGAAGGGGAAAATGCCTAAGTTTTTTAATATCTAAAAAAATCAGTGCTCATTAAAAATATGCATGATTTTTGTTTGCAATTCTAAACAGTTAATTTTGTACATAAATTTTGCAATCCATTATTTCCCCCCAATCTCTGCCCACATTATACTATCCAGATGACAGCCTCGTGTTTCTCAGTACTGCATCAGGTGGCCTTATATAATAATAAAAAAGATCCATTTCATCAAGCTTTCATTTACCGTATTTTTCGCTTTATAGGACGCACCCGAACATAGGACGCACCTAGTTTTTAGAGGAGGAAAACAAGAAAAAATATTCTGAATCAAATGTTGTATAAACTACTGTATTTAATAAGCAACCGGTATATCAGAAGAATATAACAGCCATGTAAAGTGAACAGCAGTCAACAATGGCATTAAGAACCATCATCACTGTCATTAACAAATGAAGAGAGACTTTAAGGTTTGAGTACTCTTCTAGTCTTCTGTGAACCCCAAGAACTCATTGCTGCTAGCTTCAGAATTTATGAAGCTCAGTTGCTCACAACACTGACATCACTTTCTTCGCTATCTTCATGTAAAATACCACCTTTGTTTCCATCCAAAGCATTGCTAATGCCTCATTTTTTCCTCTCAGTCCTCTTCCTCGCAAACATTCCCTTTACTTGAATTACAGTCAAGAAACAGCTGAGCAGAGCCTCTCAGCGGCAGGCTTGGGAGGCTTTCCTTCTCCCCACTTTTTTCTCCCCCCTCCCCAAGCAGCACAGTCCCCTTTACCAGCCTCCTCCTTTCCATCCCTTTCACCCAAACTCCTCAGGTGACGTCTGCAATTTCTCCCCTTCCCTGCTCCCTCTCCTTTGCCCTCTACCATGACTCTCCACTCACGGAAACCTACGGTATCTCCTCTCCCTTCACCCAGCTTCTTGGTCCCCCTTCTCTCTGTCCTCTTCCTCCCCTCTCTCAGCAAACAGCCTGCCCGCTGCTCCAAACCTTGAGGAGAAAGGGCAGGCTGCTGGCAGAGCAGCACCCCCCACCCCCATTCAGCAGCCCAGGAGCTTGGGGCATGGGCGCACAGCCCTCCCGCTGCTCCAAAGCTTCCCGGGGCTGCAGGGGGAAGCCGAGGCTGCCGGCAGAGGAGCATGGCTCCCCACCACCACCACCAAAGAGCAGCCCAGGAGTGTGCCACACTCTGGCAATTTGGCTCCAGGGACCACACATTCGCTCCATAAGACGCACAGACATTTCCCCTTACTTTTTAAGAGTAAAAAAGTGCGTCTCATGGAGCGAAAAATACGGTATTTTACGCACTTGTTGATAGCTGTCAACATTGTAGCAACAGCAACCCAGGGTTTCCCACCTAAAGTAACTGATGTGGACCTGAGTGAAAACTATATACACGATACTCCTGGTGGGCAGGGTGAGAACTTCAATACATAACAGGCTCCCCCCCCCCCTTGATTTTAAACCCTGATCCTGCCAATATGTGGATGGTGGCGCTACAGTTGTGGGCATGGGGTCGGCAGCTGCAGTCTCTTGTTCTGCCCCACCACAAATCATTAATTGCTTGAGTGAATCCCCAAACCAGGCCTTAACCTTGTTTCTTTTGAATGTGTTGTTGATACCAAGTGAAAGGTTTTCTAAGTGACATCTAATGCCAGGTTATGTCAGTGATAGCAGATGCTAGTGGCAGATACTATTAAACATCAGTTTCTTAAAGTAGTCGTTCAACTTTTAATTTCCTCACAAGTATTTGTGTAAACTGCAGATGGGTGGAAGAGGCAAACATTGGAAAATGTCCAAATTGGCAATGATAATTCATAATTGCTTTTAGAAGAGGCCAGATGATTTTATTTGCTAACTTATAAACTAAATATTTCTACAGTCCAATTTTGAATACCAAGTTTCAGATCAGAGTGCATTTTAGGACTGTCAAAACAAAATCACTAACATGCCCTTAACAACAGAGGCATGAATAGTACATATATATTGATTCTGAAGAAGCTGCCTCTAATGACAGATAAGAATCTAGAGATAAGCAAAGCCATTGACTTCACCCTTCTTGGCTATACATCACAGCGTGAGGACACAGAAAGGACTCAGATTTATTTCTGGCATAAAGTTAACACGAGATTTTTCCAGTGACATCATCGTCGTCATAAAAAACACCTGCTCAATATTCTCTGACTTTAAAATAAGTATAGTAGATGTATTAAAATAAAGTTTTTTATTTTTATTTTTGTTAAGGAGAATTCTCTCTAGTATATCTTAAATGTAAATATCTTGTAGCGCAAAGGAGATCATTCACCAGTGCCGGCATTTTCATCTTGTCAGGCGGAATGATCTCCCCTCTCTTCCGCCTGCACGCTCTTCTGGGGTTTCCTCCAACACGCACAACCCTGCCAAGCCCATTTGGGGTGGCCCAAGGGGGAGCCAGAGAAACCTCGTTGTGCTGGGGAAGTCCTTGCACTGGCTTCTGCTAAGAGCACTCCGTAGTTGAATCCAACCTGATTATACACTTGAGGAAAGCGGTCATTAAGTATTTTATTGTTTTCCCAGTTGACTGCCACATTTATTCTAGTTGTACACAGTGGAATTTATCATGAAATCTATATCACATTTTTTGATTTCACCTTTTTGAGCACATAAAATAATGGATTCCCCAAACACGCAGCTATCTACAATAAGGTTTTAGATATTTTCTCCAATATTTATACTGAATAATAAGTGGTTTCTTTCACTTCCTGTTAGCTGTGAAGTGGGGTGAAGTTTCAGGTGGATATTGAAACAAGATTGCTGCCAAGGAATAATAGCTGTGAGGAAACTTTTTAATGTAATTGGGAGATTTCTTAGAAAATAGGAATGTGGCTTTAATTTTATTTTTAAATTTGAATAGTCCAGACTGCAGTGACGCTTCAGGTTTGCTCTTCTCAATGTGCCACCCTTCACTGTCATGAGAGGCATGTTGCGTGTCATGGTTTGGCTGTTAGATATTAGGCAGCCTTGCTTTTCAGTTGTCAAGGACGTGTCAGGCAAGCCCAGGTCATCCACTGGGCAGGAAAGAACACGAGGCACGGAATTCAATTAGCTTTTAATGACAGAAAGTAACAACCTAGCAGAGTCCTCTGGCTCATCCTAATCCAGCTGAGACGTTGCTGAAACTGACCACTGGCCTGGCCCTCCCTCTCTCGCCTCTCGCTCTGGATCCTTCCCAAGTAGCCAAAGGCTGTGGCTCAGGACTCTCCTCAAGCGGGGGGTTCAGAAGGGGAGGAGAGCCAGGAGGACTGGCTAGCAAGGGCAACCTCTGACCTCTCTCTCTGCGCTCCCACTCTGCGCTCTCAGCCTCTACCCCTGTCCTGGAAGGGCCTCCTTCTACTGGCTCCAACCTCCTGCTTCTAGCACCTCTCAGCTCATCCCTGCTGCAGAGGTGCCCTTGAAGCCACACTGCTCCTTCGACCTGACATGAAGTAGTCCTCCCCCAATCTCCCTCACACGTTGGCACATCTGCTGGGGAACCATGCAAAAGTGGGGTTCCTGACTGCGCATTACATATCATTCTCTCATCTCATACAAACTGTACAGACATAGGTTCTGAGCAAATGTTATGCTGAACATGGTGCTCATGATTCTGCTCCTGCTATAAATTCATACAGTCTACATGAAAATAAACCAGCATATGAGTCCTGTCAAATGGTTCTGTGGGATTAGGCTTGAATTTTACAGTGTTCCAAGGGAATAGGAAGAGAATATATGTTCACTTGCATTTATTCATTCATTTAAATATATGCAAATTTCAAGGTCTGTTTACCTTGCTTTAAGTCTGAACTGTATACCACCAAAAACTGTATTTTGGTTCTAACTAAAGCTTTCAATAAGGCAAATATATTTTATTTACTGGTGAAAAAGAACATATTTTTCCACTATTGCCTTCACATTCCACCCCATAAAACTGCTGTCTAAAGCTTACTTGCCAGGAGGTGTGCCCCTAGTGAGTTTGGTGGAACATTTCTGAGTAAAAATGCTTAGGCATCAGTTGTGAATGTTCTTTGCATATTATTCTTCATGGGGTAAAAAAAATTTGACTGTGAAAAAAGTTCCCCAACAGGTCAAAGTAATTACGGTAACTGCCCAGTACATATTTTACTCCAATAATCCACCGTATTTTTCGCTCCATAAGACACACCAGACCATAAGACTGTTTTTGGAGGAGGAAAACAAGAAAAAAAAAATTCTGAATCTCAGAACCAGAACAGCAAGAGGGATTGCTGCGCAGCGAAAGCAGCGATCCCTCTTGCTGTTCTGGCTCCTGGGATAGCTGCATAGCCTGCATTCGCTCCATAGGATGCACACACATTTCCCCTTACTTTTTAGGAAGGAAAAAGTGAGTCTTATAGAACAAAAAATATGGTAATTATCTCTCTAAGCTATACTAGTCACTTTACCCATTTGGGGGCATTTTCCTATCGGTCTGATGTCTTTTACAGTATATTCCATTTTTCACATTTCTTCCAGGATAGACTAATTGATAAGGCCAATCCTTGCTGTAGATGAAAAGGACTCTGGCGAAGGGATGAAGCAGAGCTTGCAGAAGGGCAAGGTTGAAAGAGAGGCTCCTCTATCGCTGCCCTTGGAGGCCAGCATGGGATGGCTGGTGCTGTGCAGAGTCTGACCCTTGTCAGAGTCCTTTCCCTTTGCTGCCCTGCTTGTCTGCCCAAACATCTTCACTTCCTGTTGTTTGCCATCTTGGTTTGTTTCTTCCATTTATCCTTTATCACAGAAATGGCTGGATCACAAAACTGTATTAATAAATTCCATTTAGGAAAAAGGACTGACTGTGCAAAGCTACTATAAGTCACATGGTTACTCTTTTTCATTACTCTTTGTAGTGACATCTGAGATTTTTCTGTACTGTATTTAGCTTCCAAAGCTAAAAGAGTTTCATTAGCTGCATACACCTCTTTCCTGCAGGCATGCTTTTGTATTGGTTAAAAAAACAGCTGTTATGTAAATCTTTGTTGCGTTATTTCAGATGTTTTGAGAGCCCAACTTTACATTCTTATAGAATTTATAAATCTTTTTTCTTTTTTTTTAAGCAACACATCCAACATTTCCCTTCCCACCCCTCACTCTCAAGACTGATAGGCTTAATGCTTTGAGAAGTTTTGTATAGAAAATAAATAGGATTTATGGTGTGTCAGCTGCTTCAATAATTATTTTTTTAAAAAAAACATACATATTGAAGAAATGTTTGTAGGCATGTTCTGGTTATATTATTGTAAACATAATCTAGTTTGGGGAGCACACTAAAGTTTAGCATAATACTTTCTGGGAATAATTTGTATTGTATTAGGTGGAAAAAATGAATCTGAGAAACCTAGGCAACAGACTTGCATAAAGGTAGCTCAACAGAAACTACAGTATTAATATTAATACTGGTTCTTCCACACCATAGCATCTCACCCAGCACTTAAGGCTGCTCATTCTTCATTCCCATTCTACTTCTATCAGGTTATACCAAATGCCAGTTAGTGCCAATCATATTTATGGCTTGCTCTGATATGAATGATGCCCTCCTAGGAAATACCTAATGAGGACTATCCACTTACTGTATTTACAATGAAGAGTTCTAGGTTCACTTTCCAGATACCTTTACGAAAACAATGTGTACATTTTATATTCTTATATTCTTTTAAAAAATAAAGTGTGGGGCACAGTCATGGTCTATGTTAAGGGTGAGTTCCACCATTATAAAGAGAAATTGGAAGCAGATCTTATGGTTTATAGTTAGAAAATTGTGCAACAGACTGATCTGAAATTTGGTTTGTTTGATGATGGTTGATGCCAATTTGGGAACAGATAGTATAAGGAACTGCCTGTTTTGGCTGGTTTTAGATCGAATCAGTCAGCGGTCGATCATGTCTTAGTTTTATACCACCTTGCCCGGAAATATTCCGCCCCAAATAGAGGCCAACTTTGTGCGGCCTTTATTGATTTAAAGGCCGCTTTTGATAGCATCCCCAGAGGACTACTTTGGGGGAAATTAGCACGATGGGGAATAGACAAAAGACTTCTGTGGCTAATACCTAAACTGCATGATGGATCGGCCGCTAGGGTAAGAATCACTCCAGCAGGCGACCTCTCAAATCCAGTAACCATCAATAGAGGGGTTCGTCAAGGATGTATCCTTGCTCCAACCCTTTTTAATCTCTTTATAAGCGATATGAGGGCGCCTCTTATAGATTCTCAAGAGACGATCCACACCCCCCGTCTTGCCCAATATCGTTGCCCCCTTCTACTCTACGCAGACGACGCAGTGATCCTATCTTTTTCAAGAGTTGGCCTTAGGAGGGCCTTAAAATTTTTTGATGCTTACTGCAAATCAAATTTTCTTACAATCAATCATGCAAAGTCCAAAGTCCTAATTTTCACCAAGAGTCGAAAAACCTACAATTGGAGAATAGACGGGAAAGCCATAGACCAAGTTTTTAAATTTCAATACTTGGGAGTCCTTCTCCAACACAACATGGGCTGGAAGGCCCATCTTGCATATGTATTAAATAGAGCTAAAGCCCTTTCATTTGGGCTACTGCGTTTTTTCTTTTCAGATGGGGCTTTCCATATTCCATCAGTGTTAAAAGTTTTCAAGGCAAAGGTGATTGCAACAATAGCATATGCAATCCCAATATGGGGGTCCTTTGTTAATCTAACCCAATTGGAGGTAATCCAAAACCAACTGCTAAGAAGGTTGCTAAAACTACCCAGGTGTGTAGGCAATACAGCTATACGACTCGAACTAAATGTGACATCTCTAGAAACCACACTATGGAAATGCATCCTCTGTTACTGGTTGGCATTATGGCATAAACTCCCAAATCTCCACCTGATACAGTGTCTCTGGAGAGATGACTTCCCTAGCCCTTGGGCAAAAATAATACATGGGAAACTTGTGTCCTTAGGACTATCCCCATCTGAACTACTAAAATTGGATTTAATTTCTGCCAAGAGAATTATAACTCACAGATTAGAGGAGATCGATTTACAATTTAATATTGCGACAGGTGGTGGCACCTGTTCGCCGATAAACCTTGGCTTAACACCACCAACAAAACTCCCATCTTATTTAACTACATTATCTGTGGTGATGCACAGGTATGCCTTTATAAAGGCTAGATTCAATGTTTTCCCATCAAATGTGTTGGGTAACAGACTCTCCAACGGACAGATCTCACTCCTCTGTGACTGTAAAAGTGGATCTATAGAATCATTATATCATATAATCTTCTGTTGTCCATTACATTTGGCTTCACGGTCTAAGTTTCTGGCCCCATATTTATGGAGAATTGCTGACAGACCTCAGGAAGCCCAAATAATATACTTATTAAACGACGAAGACTCAAGTAGATCCCTTGCAGTCGCTAGATACCTGATTAATGTCTTATTTCATAAGAGGAGAAATGGATCACTGTATGACTCTGACAGCTTAGCCAAACTTAAGAACCATCATTAAGTGCCAGAACTAAGACGCATATCCCCGAGGGATTTAAATTACGGTTGACATAGAGGGAGCTTATTTTATATAGTGTTTACTTAATTGAAGTAAAATTGGTTTTATATGGGTGTTTTAACTTGGAACTGTTTAAATTGTTTGTTTATGGATAAATCTTGATGTATTGTTTTAGATATGGGCCAATGGCCGTAATAAATCAAATCAATCAAAAACTGCCTGTTTTGAATGAGTTACATTTTTGATGAGAGACACTAGCACGTTGGCAGGTGCCATCAAGTTTTCATCTGTAGATTTTGCTAGGGCGGCTTTTCCAGAAAGGCTCTCTGGGCTGCGTCATTTGCCCGGCATCGTCTGCCTGCTATGATCATCAACCTTTACTCTCCACTGGCCCTTTTTCTTCATCTTTTTTAAAAACAGCAACACTCTTAATTCTTCTCTCATCCTGCCCCTTATAAACACCCCACTTCCATCCAGTTTTCAATCCTAGATGATTCATTTCCATCTTTCAATCAAAAAATGTGGGGCTTTTTTTTTAAAAAAAAAAATCAGGCTGTGTGCTATTTCTACCTAGAGTGGACCCACTGAAATTAATAGGCATGACTGACTTAGGTCCATTAATTTCAATGGCTCTACTCTTGAGTTGGACTAGCATTGGATTCAACCCATAGGTACCAAAATGTATTTAACTGTATCAGCCACTGAATTGACAAGTGCAGTGTAATTCTCCAGGTAAATAATAGCTATCCATTGATTAGAGACTTTTGCGAGAAAAGGAAATACCAAAGGTATGAATTACAGTCTTGCTCTCCGTATAGCATTTCTAATCTGGGTTTCTAAGAAATTTATCCAAGTGAGGTAGCAAAAGTACTGCAGTACATTGTCTGGATGATAGCACAAAAGATGACAATCACTTTGTTCTCTCTTTCCTGTAAATTACTTTGTTTGTTCATCTTAATTATTTTTAGAATCAGTTTGTTTACCTAAGGAGCAGGGCTGTAGCTAGGGGGTGGTGAGGTGCCCCCCCCAGGGGCACAGGCGATGGGGGAGCACAAAATCGGCTTAAAATATGTCCATAAATATAAATATTGATTATTGCCTCATAAGAAATGGTTTTAAATATAGGGTGAATTCAATGGGTGGAAGGGGGGTGGGTGGAGGAGAGGTGGAAAGAAGAGCTAATTTGTCTGTGGCTAGGGGGTGCAGTCTGGACAGTTCTGCCAGGGGTGCAAGATCACCTAGCTATGGCTCTTCTGAGGAGCAGTCTGTTGGTATGAGTAGTGTAAGAAATGAATTATTTTTCACCCTCTCAAGGAGATGTATGTGTAAACATCAGAGCTTATAATGCAAATACTGAAATGAGAGAACAGATCCTTGTTACACATGACTAGTAGGCCAAAGCAAGGGTGCAGGCTTTCCTTAGCTCAATTCAGAATTGGCTCAGCTAATAAATTGGAGGGGGTTGCTCTTGTCTTCAAATGGAAACAGCACAGTCCATTTTCTCTATTTTGAAATTGGTGATGAATCCCAAACACCTCTGCCCCAAATACTAGAAATGAGCCTTCTTCCCTTTCTCCAAAGGTGATGGTGATGGCAGCAGCAACCTCTCTGTGAAGCTTGTATTTCTTATGAAATTCTGGACCCTGCAATAGCAGAAGAGCAGGGTCAGGTAGATTATACAATGTCTGAATTCCTTATGAAGTATGGATATGATGTTACTGGTTAATTCATTATGAGTGAGGCACAGGATTTTGTTGGAGTTTAGGCATGATACACAATAAGTGCAGGCAGGAACATTGAGATGGAGGAAATATTTGGTTTGGTTTGCATTTTAATGTTAACCTACCTTATTTGCAGTTTCTGAAACAATGAACAAACTGTAAACATTTGAAATTTGAAAGATTTTGTGATGCAGTTCTCCAACCAATTAATGTGCAGAGCATTATGTACATTGTGAGAAAGTGTATTAAAAATGCATGTACAGGTGAAACTCGGAAAATTAGAATATACAGTGGTACCCCGCAAGACGAACGCCTCGCAAGACGGAAAACCCGCTAGACGAAAGGGTTTTCCGTTTTGGAGGCGCTTCGCAAAACGAATTTCCCTATGGGCTTGCTTCGCAAAGCCTTTCCCCCCCCTCCGGCCTTCAGAAGAGGTCCAGGAAGGCTGGCGGGGGCCGAAAGGCTCTGCTCCCCAGCGCCAGCATTTTCCGCCAGCAGCGGCAGCGCTGGCGCTGCTGGCGGAGAGGTCCGCGAAGCCTGGGCGCGCTGATGTCAGCGCGCGCAGGCTTCGGCATGCTGGCCACTCTCCGCCAGCAGCGCCAGCGCTGCCGCTGCTGGCGGAGAGGTCCGCGAAGCCTTGGCCGGACAGCTTTTGAAGGCAGGGGGGGAGCAAAGACTTTCGCCCCCGCCAGCCTTCAGAAGAGGTCCAGGACCTCTTCTGAAGGCTGGCGGGGGGCAAAAGTCTTTGTCCCCCCTGCCTGCCTTCCCAGGGGCTTTTAAATCGCCCCGGACAGCGGAGAAGCCCTCCGCTGTCCCGGGGTTTTTTAAAATGCTGGGGGTGGGAAGAAAAGCCCTTGTCCCCCCCCCAGCCTTCAGAAGAGGTCGGGGGACAGACTGTCCCCGGACCTGGTCTGAAGTCGGTTTCCCTAGGAACGCATTAATTGATTTTCAATGCATTCCTATGGGAAACCGTGCATCGCAAAACGAAAAACTCGCAAGAAGAAAAAACTTGCGGAACGAATTAATTTCGTCTTGCGAGGCACCACTGTAGTGGAAAAATTCATTTATTTCAGTAATTCAGCTTAAAAGGTGAAACTAATATATGAGATAGACTCGTGACATACATGAGTCCCTGCTTGGCAGGGGATTGGACTCGATGGCCCTTGTGGTCTCTTCCAACTCTATGATTCTATGATTCTATGATTCTATGTCAAGCCTTTATTTGTTATAATTGTGATGTTTATGGTGTACAGCTGATGAAAACCCCAAATTAACAATCTCAGAAAATTAGAATATTAAATGAAATCAGCAAAACAAGGACTGCAAATAGACCAATATTGGACCTCTGAGAAGTAGAAGCATGCATATGTACTCAGTACTTGGTTTGGGCCCCTTTTGCATCAATTACTGCCTCAATGCGGCATGGCATGGATGCTATCAGCCTGTGGCACTGCTGAGGTGTTATGGAAGCCTTCAGCTCTTCTGCATTGCTCAGTCTGATGTCTCTCATCTTTCTCTTGGCAATGCCCCATAGATTCTCTATGGGGTTCAGGCCAGGCAAGTTTGCTGGCCAATCAAGCACAGTAATCTTCCGGGCATTGAACCAGGTTTTGGTACTTTTGGCAGTGTGGGCAGTGACAAAGTCCTGCTGGAAAATTAAATCAGCATCCCCATAAAGCTCGTCTGCAGAAGGAAGCATGAAGTGCTCCAAAATCTTCTGGTAGACAGCTGTGTTGACCCTGGACTTAATGAACACAGTGGACCAACACCAGCTGATGACATGGCTCCCCAAATCAACACAGACTGTGGAAACTTCACACTGGACTTCAAGCATCTGGCATTGTGTGCCTCCCCATTCTTCCTCCAGACTTTGGGTCCTTGGTTTCCAAATGAGATGCACAAACTGCTCTCATCAGAAAAGAGATTTGGAGAGCCATGTCATCAGCCGGTGGTGCAGCGGCAGCAAGAGGCCCCATTAGCGAAAGCACGCCTCTAGTTAAGAACAGTTTCAGGTTAAGAATGGACCTCCAGAACAAATTAAGTTTGTAACTAGAGGTACCACTGTATACCCCTATTTGTACGTCTACTATTAAAACCATGAACTTTGGAACCATCTGGATTATTTGTCTTCAAATGCAGCTCATAGTGCAAATGTGCCCTTACATCTTGTCCGCACTTACAGTTCCCACTCTCATACATGTAAACACAAAATAATTTACACCTGTAAACTTGCTTCCATACATAGATCATGTTCCTGGATTGTTGTGTGAGAGAGAGTCACTCTGCATGCACATCTGCATGTTTCGGATTGCAGCTGCCAGAGTGTTTGCTGGATCTGGTAGATTGGAGGATATAACTCCAATATGATTTCAGAAATGACTTCTGGCAGCCCTTGGGACTAATGTGACCAGTGAAGCAATTTTATTCGGTCCTTAGAGGCCTTGCAAAATATGTTCCTAGTTCTAATGTTGCATTTCCCTGTTGGGTTTTGTGTGTGAGAACATCTATGAAGAGCCCTGCTGGATGAGAGCAGATCTTGTCCCAGCATACTGTTCTTGCAGGAGCCAACCAGATGTTCATGAGAAGCCCACAAGCAGGCTTCCCGGTGCGTTTGTTCCATGTGCTCCATACATGTAAAGCCTCTGTGCTGGAGAGTGGCAGCTGTACCCCTCTCCCCCAGCACCTAGGCCGTTGTCTTGAGAGTAGAGTAGGCCTAGATGTCCTGCTCAAGCCACGACTGTGGGGAGCCACTTTTCCGAGATCAGGAAAGACTTGGATTAAGGAATGAGGGGCAGCAAAGGCAAATGTGCCCCCACCCCACCCTCAATGGTATTGGGGGAGAAGGTTAGCCACAGACATTAAGTTTTGCCTCCTCCCTTGTTCAGAAAGAATCATAGGACTCCTTTTGGGCGTGTTGAAGGGCGAGGCACCGGCGGTACCATTGCAGACTCCATTGCTGAGATGCCTTGGATGTGACCACAGAAGTGGCTGACTTCCTAATAATCTGGACTAATTGGTACCCTGCCAGAAATACTGAATTGGTAGCTGTGAGGGGAAGTCTTGCTGCTGTGAGAGGAGGGAGAGAAGGGGAGGAGTGAACTGTGCAATGAAATTATAAAGTTGTGGAGAAATTGCTACCTTCCCTGTTATTGTCAGTAGAATAAAGAGCATGAAAGTTAAAATGGAATAAGGAGCATCAAAACCAAAAAAGAACATTTGGATATAATGTGACTTTATAATGTAAAAATTGAAATTACTTTGCTGGAAACAGAACAATGGCAAAAGTCCCAGTGGAAGAGACATGTGTGGTAAGAGTTAAGAAAGGAGGACTGTAAACATGAAGCTGTGGAGTCTGGTTGTATGAGAACTGTGATGGGAGCACAGACCCAAAGGTGAATTGCCGGCCTAGTGTGAAGTTTGTAAATATCTCCCATTATCTAGATACCCTGGGAGATAGTTCTGGAGAGGAGTCAGTGCTCAGGGTGCACATTGGCATCAGTGGCATGGGGAAATGAGGTAGTGAAGTCCTGGAAGCAAAATTTAGGTCGCTAGGTAGGATGCTGAAAGTATGCAGAATAATGGTGTGCATATGATTGGCCTCTGTCCATTTCATAAGAAGTGAACAGTTCTCATCATTATTTGTCAATAAGTTGTGGGCAAAGTCTATAGGACTGTACTTATTGTATAGCACAGAAGATGATAGCTGCAGAAGCACATGCATTCTGTATCTGTGAATATGGACATTGTAGAAATACTTCAAAATTATTTTGTTTCCTCACACTTGAGCTTCCCTAATTCACAGCTGTAAACAGGAACGGTTTGGATTCTTAGATCACGGACTGCAGTTTCTTGAAGATGGACTTCTGGCAAGTGATGGGCTGCACCTCACAATGGTTGGGAAAAATGTTTTTGCCAAAAATCTCAGAAACCTCATCAGGAGGGCTTTAAACTGACTAATGTGGGGGAGGGAGACAGTGCTCCTGAAGGTAGGAGTCTATCAATTAATGAAGATGATCATCCAAATGTCATAGACCAAATGGAGCAAACAGCACGCGGACCTAGTGGTGGGAGGAAAAAATCCTTAAATAAGAGACACGGGGGAATGATTAATGGACTTCAATGTCTGTACACTAATGCGCAAAGCATGGGAAATAAACAAGATGAGCTTGAGCTCTTGGTACAGCAAACTAAATATGACATAATAGGCATCACTGAAACCTGGTGGGATAAGTCCCACGATTGGAATGTAATAATGGGGGGATACAATCTATTTCAGAGAAACAGACCAGACAAGAAAGGAGGAGGAGTGGCATTATATGTCAGGGATGTGTATACCTGTGAAGAGATCCAAGATTTAGAACCTCAAAGCCAAAGTGAGAGCATTTGGGTCAAAATTAAGGGAGAGAAGAATAACAGAGACCTCATTGTGGGAGTTTACTATAGATCCCCAAGCCAAACGGAGGACATAGATGATGCCTTCCTGGAACAGATGGCCAAGCACGCAAAAGGAAGGGAGATAGTAGTAATGGGGGACTTCAATTACCCGGATATTTGTTGGACGTCAAACTCAGCCAAGAGCATAAGGTCAAACAGATTCCTCACTGGCCTTGCAGACAACTTCATTGTCCAGAAAGTGGGAGAAGCAACAAGAGGAACGGCCGTTTTAGATCTGGTCCTAACCAATGTTGATGACCTGGTTAGTGGGGTAGAAGTGGAAGGATCATTAGGCGCGAGTGATCATGCTCTTCTGAAGTTTACTATACAGCGGAAAGGAGCAGCCAAGCATACTAGGACTCAATTTCTTGACTTTAAGAAAGCCGACTTCATAAAACTTAGGGAAGTGCTGGGTGAGATCCCATGGACAGCAATACTAAAAGGAAAGGGAGTTCATGATGGCTGGGAGTTTGTTAAGAGGGAGATAGTAAAAGCACAACGTCAGGCAATACCATTGAGACGGAAACATGGAAGGTGCCTAAAGAAGCCAGGGTGGCTATCTAAAGAACTTTTAACTGAATTAAGATTTAAAAAGGATGTATACAAAAAATGGAAAAGGGGGGAAACCACCAAAGAGGAATTCAAACAAATAGCCAGCACGTGTAGACACAAAGTCAGAAAAGCTAAAGCACAGAATGAACTCAGGCTTGCTAGAGAGGTTAAAAGCAACAAAAAAGGCTTTTATGGGTATGTTCGTAGCAAAAGGAAGAACAAAGAAACAGTGGGGTCACTCAGAGGAGAAGATGGTGAAATGCAAACAGGGGACACAGAAAGGGCTGAACTCCTCAATGCCTTCTTTGCCTCAGTCTTCTCCGATAAAGAAAACAATGCCCGACCTGAAGAATTTGGAGCAAATGATTCAGCAAAGCAAACACAGCCCAGGATAACTAAGGAGATAGTACAAGAATATTTGGCTAGTCTAGATGTATTCAAGTCTCTAGGGCCAGATGAACTGCATCCAAGAGTATTAAAAGAACTGGCAGATGTGATCTCAGAACCACTGGCAGTCATCTTTGAGAATTCCTGGAGAACAGGCGAAGTCCCGGCAGACTGGAGGAGGGCAAATGTTGTCCCTATTTTCAAAAAGGGGAAAAGAGAGGACCCAAATAATTACCGCCCAGTCAGTCTGACATCAATAGCAGGGAAGATTCTGGAGCAGATCATTAAGCAAACAGTCTGTGAGCACCTAGAAAGGAATGCTGTGATCACCAATAGTCAGCATGGATTTCTGAAAAATAAGTCATGTCAGACTAACCTGATCTCGTTTTTTGACAGAATTACAAGCCTGGTAGATGAAGGGAACTCAGTGGATGTAGCCTACCTTGATTTCAGCAAGGCATTTGACAAGGTGCCCCATGATATTCTTGTAAAGAAGCTGGTAAAATGCGGTCTTGACTATGCTACCACTCAGTGGATTTGTAACTGGCTGACTGACCGAACCCAAAGGGTGCTCATCAATGGTTCCTCTTCATCCTGGAGAAGAGTGACTAGTGGGGTGCCACAGGGTTCTGTCTTGGGCCCGGTCTTATTCAACATCTTTATCAACGACTTGGATGATGGACTCAAGGGCATCCTGATCAAATTTGCAGATGACACCAAACTGGGAGGGGTGGCTAACACCCCAGAGGACAGGATCACACTTCAAAACGATCTTGACAGATTAGAGAACTGGGCAAAAACAAACAAGATGAATTTTAACAGGGAGAAATGTAAAGTATTACACTTGGGCAAAAAAAATGAGAGGCACAAATACAAGATGGGTGACACCTGGCTTGAGAGCAGTACATGTGAAAAGGATCTAGGAGTCTTGGTTGACCACAAACTTGACATGAGCCAACAGTGTGACGCGGCAGCTAAAAAAGCCAATGCAATTCTGGGCTGCATCAATAGGAGTATAGCATCTAGATCAAGGGAAGTAATAGTGCCACTGTATTCTGCTCTGGTCAGACCTCACCTGGAGTACTGTGTCCAGTTCTGGGCACCACAATTCAAGAAGGACACTGACAAACTGGAACGTGTCCAGAGGAGGGCAACCAAAATGGTCAAAGGCCTGGAAACGATGCCTTATGAGGAACGGCTAAGGGAGCTGGGCATGTTTAGCCTGGAGAAGAGGAGGTTAAGGGGTGATATGATAGCCATGTTCAAATATATAAAAGGATGTCACATAGAGGAGGGAGAAAGGTTGTTTTCTAAGAGCTGTTCAGCAGTGGAATTTGCTGCCAAGGAGTGTGGTGGAGTCTCCTTCTTTGGAGGTCTTTAAGCAGAGGCTTGACAACCATATGTCAGGAGTGCTCTGATGGTGTTTCCTGCTTGGCAGGGGGTTGGACTCGATGGCCCTTGTGGTCTCTTCCAACTCTATGATTCTATGATTCTATGATTCTTATTAGCAATGTAACCTGAATTATTATTTTTAAATGCAAGTTTCTCATCAGCTTTCATCACCTAATGAAACACACTCAGGGCTGATTTCCTTAAGAATGGATAGTTTGGACTTCTTGCAGTCCATGGGACTCTAAAGAGTCTCCTCCAGCACCATAATTCAAAAGCATCAATTTTTCGGCGATTAGCCTTCTTTATGGTCCAGCTCTCACTTCCATACATCACTACTGGGAAAACCATGCCTTTAACTATGGGCCTTTGTTGTCAAAAAATAGTTTGTCCCAAACGAACAGCATTCTGATGCAAAATACGCAGTCTGTTAATTATTCCCAGCATTTCAGTTTGGATTCCAGCACTTCACACTAGTTTCACAATAATATTACACAACAAACACATGACAAATTGTTGGCTTATCGGTTTACTTTTATGGTTACCATTCTTTTCAGTGAATCCTCAAAAATGTTTATGATCAAGCTCCATATAACCAGAGAGGAAAAAACACTGACGTGCTCCTAAACTTTTCAGGTGGGAGGGACATTTAATTTGTTCAGTCATGAAAGTGATTTAATATCGCATAAATTCAAATAAGGAGAAATAAGGAGAACACATCTAAGCACAGTTTTGCACACAGCTTACTGAAACATGATATATAGATTTGACTGCTCTCAGGTGCTACGTGAGATTTATTTTTCCTATTGAATGAATTCTGCACATTGGGATAATATTTTGGGAAATGTTCTTTTCTTAAATCCCAGGCCAAGGACTACTAAGCTATAGAAGATGCTGTTGAGGATGTCAGGCAAGACTGCAGCAAATGTGAAGCTAGAGCAGCAGGGAGGGTTGATACCCAGTGGAGTTTTCGCTCGCAAGCAGATCCCCCTCTTTATATAGCGGCTGACGGGTGGCCATGTGCACCAGCTCAGAGCAGGTGGGCAATTTGGGCTTCTTTGTGATTGACCGTGGCAGTGGAAAGATCTGCCACCTGAGTATTTCACGCAAGCTTTTTCAACCAGATGGCACATACTTATCAGACAAGAATATTTGGCAGAGGGACATTTGTGGTGGACTAATGGAGCTACTCTGACTTCCATGTGCTTGGCGTTAATGTTTGACCAGCTCCCCTGCTTACCACACGTGGGAAGGTGCCTTCACTCTGTCATAGGCCTCTTGGCTCTTCAGGATCTGGCATGGTTTAGCAGCCAGAGATGCAAGAGGAGGAAGAAAGAAGAGCAGCAGATGAGCATGGAAAGGGGGGAGCTCCTTAAAGGAGGAAACTGATTTGCCAGCTCTCTCCCTCCCCCCTCCTGCAGAACGCAGAGCCTCATTAAGGAGTGGAGAGGACTTTGACCAGCCAGAGGGAGAGGCGGATCAGCAGGAGGCAGCAGAGGGGCAGGATGCTGTCTTGCGGCCGGGATCCAGTTGCTACTTTCACAAGTGGGATCACAGATGGAGTGTGCATGTGCAGGAGTGGCAAAACTGTAGCTGGATAGAGAAACATGGTCAGCACACACATACACCCCCTCTTTTGTATCTCATATTTCTTTCCTTTGAAAATAAATCATGATGACAAAATATACCCTCCTAACTGGTGTTTTTTGGTGTTTTTCTTCTTGTTTTGTTTTTTTCCATAATATAAGACCAAGAGTTCATGTTTCCCTTTTCCTTTTTCTCTGTGGCTAGAGTTGGCAAGTTGTGTGGTTTCATGGGCAGTGGGTCCGTGCTGTGACTCAAAAAGGAAATGTCCAAGAGATTGTGGGCAAGTCTCATAACTATATATCATCTGATGAAAAGCATTTCTACCTTAAAATGCTATGAGATAAATACCGGTAATCTGCAGTGCTGCATCTACGGCATGAAATAACTTTGCACCTTGGTGGCATCCTACTTTTTACTTCCCTTAAATGTCTTCCAGCTCCAGCAGGGCGATTCAGAGAGTGTCTTTCTCTAACTGGGATGGATGACGTGTCCACACTGCTGCTTGCCCCATGCTTAGAAAGCACAGGTGCAATCCATTTCCCGCTTGTCTTCCAGGCCAAGTGGAAGCTGCTCTTCTCACTGAATTGGAGCAAACTTCAATCTGCAGAAAACCTGATCTACCTTTGCTCTGATTCCACTCTAAAGAGTAGCTTTGCCCAGGGAAAGCAGTTGGGGGCGGGGGACAAAAAAAACTGCTCAGATCCATGCCTGGGAAACACAGGACAAGAGGCAGATAGGTAGCCATGTTGGTCTGCCATAGTCAAAATAAAAAAAAATTCCTTCCTGTAGCACCTTAAAGACCAACTAAGTTAGTTCTTGGTATAAGCTTTCGTGTGCATGCACACTTCTTCAGATAAGGACAAGAGGGTAACTGCTCTGCCCCGTGCTTTCTATGCGGGGGACGAGTGGAAGTGTGGACAAGCCTGGATGAGCCGTAATTTGGACAAACAGCCCTTTTGCTAAAATCTGCTCAAACAAAACTCTGCCAATAGATACAAACAGCATGAAAAGTCTAAACAGCTATTTATCAAGGAAATTATTATTTTGCTTCAGAAAAGATGTCATTACTATTTAAGGGGTAGATTTTTGGACTACATCTGCCCCAGGCAGCATGACTAATGGTAAAGGATTATGGAAGTTGTAGTGCAACAGTGTTTGGAGGGCAACACATTGGCTACCTCTTCATAATTTAAGATGAAAAATGTTTGCTTAGTGATATCCTATCTCACTTACCAACTTTCTAAAATAGGAAATAAATGCTAAGCTGTTTTTCTTCATCAGGTTCCACAGTGAGTGTGACTATTCTGTTGAATCTTGTAGTGCTGCAGCAATAAAACATTTGTATAGCTAAGCAGATGGGGGACCGTGTGTTGAGATTCCTGCTTTGCAGGGGGTTGGACTAGATGACCTTCGGGGTCCCTTCCAACTCTGCAATTATCTGATCTATGAATTAGACACAAGGGCTGGGTTGTACTTAGCAAGTATGGTTTTAGGTTTCCCTACTCTTCCTGAATGGAACAAGCCACCCTACTGGGTTGGCTTCACAGGTCCCTTCCATTCTAAAAGGGTACAATGGTATGCATTTTTCTCTTGAGGACAAGTTAAAACCAACAGGCAGAATTTTGATTAAAAGAACCTTCCTTAATTTATGTGAAAAGACACTTGCCATCTTCCTTGTTCATCCGCAGAAATGAAAAGTGAAGAGATCATGGAGTAATGTCATATGTCAAGTCAATCGCAAGTGCATTTGTGCAGTGTCTCTAGACAAGTTGCAATGCTATAACCCAGTGTTTCCCAACCACTGTTCCGCGGCACACGAGTGTGCCGCGAGATGTTGCCTGGTGTGCCGCGGGAAAAATTAAAAAATTCGAAAGATTTTTTTTTTAAAGTCAAATTTTCGATTGGGGCGCCGTCACTAGATGACCCCTGGGGTTCCCTCCCTCCCTCCCTCCCTCCCGCTCTGCGCCTCCCTCCTCCTCCTCCTCCTCCGGGGAGGCCCTTCCTGGCTCTCGGCCAAGGCTTGGCGGCTGCCACTCACTCACTCGCTCGCCCACCCGTCCCTCCATCCCTGCACCCGGCCTCTCCCCCTCCGTCCCCGGCGCGGGGGCTGCCGGGATCCGTAGTCCCCTCGCCCTTGGGCTCCGCGCCCGCGCGGGGTGCGCGAACTACGTTTCCCAGCGTGGCCTGGCGGGCCGGTCGTTTTGTTTGAAGCGCTCTTCTCCCGGCCATGGAATGAGCGCGGCGGTGGCGGCCGGGCAGGCAGGGGCTCTTCCGCACAGACCCCGCGCAGCCTGCCTGCGCCCCCGCGGAGATCGGGCGGCAGGATGGAGCCCGGGGATCCCCGCGGAGGCGGAGCGGTGGCGGCGGAGGCTGCCCCCCAGGTAGGGCTGCGTCGGGGGGTTTTTTATTTTTGCAATGCTGCATCCGCGCCGGAGGGGACGCATCAGACCGCGGGGAGACCCCTTGGCGTGCGTGCAAGGCAAAGCATGCGTGCAGGCGTTGCATGGAGTGCAGTGCAATGCAATGGCAACGCGGCGCCCTGCATGCATGCATGCAACTTCCACCGGCGCTCCGGACTTGGCAGGTGAGGGGGGTCCCCAGTGGGCGGCAGAGAGAGCCGGGAGGGCGAAGGGGAGCCGGGGGGAGCAGCGCTGCTCCCCGAGCCGAGCCCGGGGGGAAACTTCAGCGTCGTTGTGCCGGGTGTTGGAAGCGGAGGCTGGCGGGGGCCCCTCACCTGCAAAACCTGGTCGCCTCTCATATATTTCGTGCATTGCATTCATCGCCCGCTTTCTCCTCCAAGGAGCTCCCGGGGGCGCGCGTGGTTCTCCCCGTGTTATCCTCGCAACAACAGCCCTGCGAGGTGGGTCAGGCGAGTGGCCCAAGGGAGCACCCAGGGATTGTCCTGGCCAGGTGGGGTGATTTGAACCCTGCTCTCTGCCCGGTCTTCGTCCTCATTTAGCCCCCACATGTGCATGACTGTGCATGACTGAGGTTTTCCCCCCTCGTCTTGGCTATGGTGTGAGTCTGTGCTGTTAATTAATGGGGTTCTGCCTTCGGAGAAGATGAGCCAGCCCTCAAGGAGGTGATTATGTAATTTGCTAGCAATTCATGTCCCTCCCGGCGTGACGCTGCGCGCTGACGTCACGGGGCTGTAATGGTGGTGTGCCTCGAGATTTTTTTCATGAAACAAGTGTGCCTTTGCCCAAAAATGGTTGGGAAACACTGCTATAACCCACTTACCTGGAAGTAGGTATCACTGAAAACTATAGGATGCACTTCTGAGTAGACATGTGGGATTGCACTGCAAGTCTCTGCTTCACACATACCATCGAGGTAATATTGAAAACTGAAGCAGATAAAAGAGGCCCTGATTAGAGACTTAGTGATATTGAGGTGGGGGGGGGGGAGTAGGGGTGGAATACCCCAGGGTTTCCAAACTGCAGACATGATCAAGCCATAACTAATTAAACATTTGTCAGGCACTTGGGTCTGAATGGGAAAATCAATCATGCTGCGATAGCACAGGTTATGTTATGTCACACATACCTAGGCAGCTATTTTGTGATTGGCAACCCAGCACATTGTCAAAATTTGAAATGTGCCCATTGGTTCATAGAGGTTGGCGATCCCTGCATTAGAAAGTAAAGTGTTGTAGACTTGCTGCCTAGGAAGACAGATTGTAGTCAGTACGGCGCCATGTGGCCTCTGGCCACTTTCCCTCCAGAGAATTTGTTCTTCCGGGGAGGTTATGTCCTCCCCACAGCTGCAGGGCAAGGTGACAGGTGTGTTGCTATCCTCAGCATTGAAGTAGTTTGGCTTCATATAAGAGGGGCTCTGAAAACTGATAATCTCTGAATTAAGCATCAGATTGAACAGTAAATGTAGGTGATACCCAACAGGAACTCTCAAGTCGATATGCTGGCTGGCTGAATTTGATCCTGTTTTATTTCTTGTTATAGCCTGAGTCAATGACAAAAAGAAACCCCTTGGCATATTGTGTAACCTCATCCCATTTTGTGTGTGTATTGAACCAGCTTGCTAATAACGAGGGAATGCTGTGGAATAGCGGAAGGATATGAGCAGACACAGAAGATCAGGGGAAGTGTTTAGATATTAATACCCACAAAACATTAGTATGTGTGGGTAGTTTGAACATTAGTTCTGCAGCTAATGTAAATTGCATATTTATAAGCTATTACTGCTATGCCCAAGTCATAATATGAATTAGGATTTAATGTTGTTTGCAGTAACTTATAAGTGTTCTCAGAATAATAAATACAGCTGTAGATTTTTTAATACATATGTTGGATTGATCTTGACTCAATCTTGAGCAATGGCATTATGGATATGGTTTAATTATAAACAAGCTTAATTCAAGTTGTTTATCCAACATTCACCACCCGCCCCCCAGGCCATGGTGTTTTGTACCAGCTGAAGTCTCCAAACCAGTTGCTAAGGAAGGCCTGCCGAGAGCACATTGCAGGAGTCTACACATGGGGCTACCACTACATGTGTCCCAGTGGCCAAGTTATCCTTGTCCAGGAAAGGGCCCCAGCCAAAGCTTATGAGAGGTGCACCTGGGCCTCCAAGAGCCCCACTAAACCATGTGCCTGTCCTCCCTTGTCACACAGCTACATGGCCATGTCCCATGTGCCAGGAGGAAGTATTAGGCCAGAGAGCTATGGGGGTGGCAGCCTGTACAAATGTGTTGCAGGCTAAGATGTAAACATAAGTTTTCTGCATGTAGGAATTCCTTAAATGAGGTGCCACGCACTTTATTTGACTTTAATTAGAACTGTGGTTTAATTAGAGCCGTATGCTTAATAATCCATAGAACTCCTTTGAACAAAAAATTCTACAGCAAAATAAACTAAATGGACAGAATTTTGTACTTAGGTTTACATAAAACCCTTTTCTTTCGGCCAAAACATTTCATGATGAAATGTTGTTAGTAACTGGGGAAATGTACACTTGATCTAATACAGATTTTATTACAAAACAATTTCACACTCTTATGACCTGTCTCCCCGCCACTCTACAAAGCAGAATAATTATTATTATTTATTTCTTGCGAGAGCAGTTTGAAAAAGGGAGTAAGATGAAATGTACTGCTTCTGGTTTAAAATGATGGTTGAAGATTGTGCTCAATATGTTTCCCAATGCTGCAGAATAAATGCAGCAGGGCAGCTGCAGATTCAAGGAGGAGATCAACTGCGAAGATGAGAACTAGGCAGCAAAAGACTAGTGCAAAGACAGAAGGAAGGAGCGGTTCAGCGAGGCACAGTTAAAAAGCAGCATATTTTGTCAACAGAAGGGGTGGAAACAGAAATGAAAGTTCAACTAAATACTAAATGTCCCCTCTTATTGGCTATGGTCTTCCATGTTGCCTTGAAGTGGTTGGCTAGTGGCTCATAATAAGGATTACTCTGTTGCATTTAGTATTTGGTCTGTATACTGCTTTCACATGTATACACTTGGTATTTGGAGCAGGAATATAAGTGTTACCTAAGAAAGCAGGGTGGGTTTTAAACTGGGGCAGCAGCCAGCATGCAGACTGGTAATTTCCCCTATTTAACAAAACGATGCACTTAAAATGCTACTTAAGAAGAAAGACATTTCCATTTTCTTTTATAGGACATAAACAAAATAGGAATAGGCTGAGAACACCTGGTGGAACTGGAATGCTTCCAGGTGCATCTCTTTTTAAGATAGGACAATGAGCTCCTGTTGAGTCATTGAGTTGTGAACAAGACTCTCATTTCAAATTCTGGTGGTCCTAGTGGAGACCAACATGCAGACCTCTCTTCAAATACACAGTAGTGCAGGGCTATATTCCCTTCCCAAACCCTTTCAGACCTGCCCCCTTCCAACTGCAAAAGAACAGGAAAGGAGAGGGGAACATTTACTCCCTGAGAAAAATAGAAAGAATTAATGACTACTAAAAACTTATGCACAGAAAGCAGGGTGTGGCACAGCTGCTGTTGACTTATCAACCATGGTATTCTTTTGGCTCACTTAACTGGGGTGGGTCTGGGGGAACATAATGTTATGGTGGCTGAAGGAAGCCCTTTGTGGAAGAACATTCCCATAAGGAGGCACGGATGGTGGACTGCTGCCTCAGAGGTCTGTCTTTTTCACATCTACATGAAGCCACTGGGAGAAGTCAGACAAACGTTGGGTTAAAGTGTCGTCAATATGCAGATGACACAGAACTCTACCTCTTCTTCCTGTGGAAGGTTGTGTAAATTATAAATGGGGGGGGGGTCCTAAAGGCAGTTTTGGGATGGATGAGGGTAAACAAGGAAAAACTTAATATAAATACGGAAGTACACTACTGAGTGTTGTAGCAACTGCTGACCTGAACAGAGAGGGGAGAGTGAGGCTGAATGGGGTAACCTTCCACTGGAAAGACCAAGTGTGGAGCTTGAGGTTCTCCTGGAGTTGACACTATCTATGGACCCAGAGGCAGCAGTGTCATTTATGAGCTTTAACAGATTGGCCAGATGTGTCCTGATCTGGAGAAAACAGACCTTCATGTCCTGGTTACACCCAGAGCAGAGTATTGTAACATGCTTTACATGGGCTGCCTTTAAAGACAGTTTGGAAATGCAGCTGCTCCATTGCTGTGGGCGCTGTGCTCTCAGAGCATAGAGCACTGATTCTGCCCAGCTGGGCCGCTTGTCCGTGTGTTTCAGGGTCTTATAGCCTCAGCCTTATAGAATGTCCCTCCATGTGACCTATAACTACCTTCCTCCCTAACTATTTTTAAATAGGACTTCAAAACATGAATTTTTCAGTTTGCTTTTATTTGCTGCTGGGTTTTTTCTATTTTGCAGTTATGTTTTAACTGGTAGCTGATATTTTTACTTGGAATCAAGACTGTGTTTCTTGAGGCACAGAGACAGTAGGAGCCCCATAGTGTGTGTGCAGGGAGTGTGCTGCAGGAGGGGTCACTGGCTCCAGAGGGGCCCATAAAACCCAGAAATTTTATTATTCAAATATGATAGTTTCATCTATGCAGTATTTATACAATAATTTTGGATTATTTTTTCACTCTGACAGAAAGAGCTTCCTGCTACCAATCAAATAGGCACAGAGTGGGAATTTCCCAGCAGCTAAGACATGCACATGTGTTTAAACTAGTAAGAAATAAAAGTTTCGCCTTAGGTATTGAATTGGGCTTAACTGAGGACTATGGTCCTGGTGACTAGGGAGTAACTTCAGGAGTTGCAGGAAGCCTTATCTTCCATGTCAGTCAGCCAGCTGTGGGACACTGTTCATTGTTATTTCTTCCTCGACTCACAAAGAGATGTTTATGAAAAGGATGCAGTGTTGGTGGGTAACCTGGAATGCCCTGAGATTTAGTGTAGCACAGACCAACACTGCATGACGGGCTTCCCTCCTGGCGCTGGCCATGTGTGTGCCTTGAACCAAAGCCTCAGGAGACTGCAAGAGACCTCTTAGGACAGCAGGGTTTCAGCTTCAGAGCTTTCTTCTTCTCTGCTTCATAGCCTTGACAATCCAAGTCAGGATTCCCTTCTTTCCAGTAGCAGTAATACAGAATGATCAAACAACAGGAAAAGCAGGCTTTGAAGACAGAACAGGATATACCTGCGAATTAATGTTAATTAATTTCCCCCATGTAATTCTTGGCATAATGAGCTCTTTACATGCTAAACTGGTAAGCATTAATGTGATATGGAAATTTAAATTATGTTTCCACATCTAAGACTGCCAGGTTTCTGCTGCCTCTGTCCTTGATCTCCAAAGTACAGTGGTACCTCGTTCCGGAGGTCCGTTCTTAACCTGAAACTGTTCTTAACCTGAAGCACCACTTTAGCTAATGGGGCCTCCCGCTGCCGCCGCATGGTTTCTGTTCTTATCCTGAAGCAAAGTTCTTAACCTGAGGTACTATTTCTGGGTTAGCGGAGTCTGTAACATGCATTGGTAACATGCTGAACTTTCTGACCATAATGCTGATAAGGTTAGTTATATAATTTAACAAACTCCTGCTCCCATTTTCTTGATACAAAGCTTGTCAGAGAAAACTGGGAGAGCTCGAGTTCAATTTTTAATTTTTTTTACTTACAGTTTTTAAAAAAGAAAAGTTAAAGCATTATGAGGAATGGCTGAGCTGGATATATTTATCCTAGAAAAGAGGAGACTGAGAGGAGATTTGATAGCCATCTTCAAAGATCTCAGGGGCTGTCACATGGAAGACAAAGCAAGCTTGTTTTCTCCTGCTCTGGACGGTAGGACTTCAGCCCATGGCTTCAAGTTTCAAGAAAGGAGATTCCAACTAAACTTTCAGAGACTAAGAGCTGTTCAGCAGTGGAACAGACTCTCATGGGAGGTGGTGGACTCTCCTTCCTTGGGGGTTTTGAAGCAGAGGTTGGACAGCCATCTGTCATGGATGCTTTAGCTGAGATTCCTGCCTTGCAGGGGGTTGGACTAGATGACCCCTGGCGTCCCTTCCAACTCTACAATTCTATGATTCTATGATTAAAGCTAACTTTTAAAATGAATAAAAGTTTACAGTGGAAAAATTAACAAGTTAGCCATTTCTTTATTTTTCCCCTAGCTAATTAGCTGGTTAATTCCCATGACAGAAAATACAATGAATACTAAAAGAACAAAGTAAAATCAGCCAGTGGTAAAATCAGCCTTCCTGGCTGGCTGGCTGCTGTTGTCATTGGCTTCAGCCAGCCATGGGGAATGTTGGGATTCTCCTTAATTTCAAAATAGAACTGGCCAGTCATGACCAATTTAGGAGAACTATTGGGGATAGATCAGACTGAAGTCTACTTTTGGTAGGTTTTGGTCACGTCCATCTCCAACACATTTAAAACAGCTGCACATGTTTCCAGCAGTGCAGTTGGCAAGAGCTGGGTAAGTTGAATCAGGATACCTACCCAGTGCCTATGGCAAAGCCTAATGACATCTGTAATCAGTAAAGTTGTGGTCATTTGAATTCCAGAATATCCTGTCATTAGTATTGCTTCCCGTGTTGATAACCCGGCAGCCGCTGGCTCACTGTGGCCAGGCCCACAACTCATCATGGGATAAAACACAAAGTATTTGCCTGGCATTAAAGTAGGCACTGGGTAAGCTTTTTCAGGAAGGAATTCCCATAATCCAAGTACTGGTTGATTCCCAGATTGTATGTGGGGCATAGATTGTGCAGTTTGAGTCTATTCCTGTAACCCCTATATAAATGATACACCTTAGTCCAAGTGAAGCATGCCTAAGCTACTACCTCCGGGAGCAAAGTCTTGCACTCTGTAATGTACCACTGCTGCAATCTTTCCCCCAGTTGCTATGTAATTACATGCCCACACCCAGTCTAGCCTTAAGTTAAAACAAATGAGAATACCGTATTTTTCGCTCTATAGGACGCACTTTTCCCCCTTCAAAAATGAAGGGGAAATGTGTGTGCGTCCTATGGAGCGAAGACGCCATAGCCCCACGTGCGCTCTCCCAGCTGGGGAGGTGACGCGGGGGTATGGCAGGAGCCTCTACAGCCCCGCGTCACCTCTCCAGCTGGGAGAGCGCGCGAGGCTAAAGCAGCCCCCCGCGACCCTCTCCCGGCTGGAGAGGTGACGCGGGGCTATGGCAGGAGCCTCTACAGCCCTGTGTCACCTCCCCAGCTGGGAGAGGGTGGCGGGGGGCTGCTTTAGCCTCGCGCGTGCTCTCCCGGCTGGGGAGGTGACCCGCGGCTATGGCAGGAGCCTCTCCGCTGCCCCTTTCCTCTGCTCCCTGACCTGCTCTTTGGGGCTGGTGGTGGGCTTCCCCCGCCAGCCCCAAAGAGCAGGTCGAAAGGAACCTGAAGCCTGGAGAGCGAGAGGGGTCAGTGCACACTCCTCTCGCTCTCCAGGCTTCCAAGGTAGCCGCCTTAAACAGCACCTTGCTTTAGAGCGGGAAAACAAGAGGGGGAAAGTTCTCCCCCTCTCTGTGCAGCGCCTCCTGCCGCTTCACTGAAGGGGCGCTGGGCAGAGAGGGGGAGAATTTTTTTTTCTTGTTCTCCCCCCTCTAAAACAAAGTGCGTCCTATTGTCCGGTGCGTCCTATGGTGCGAAAAATACGGTAATTAACACATAGGACTTGGAATACAGCCAGACAGGCAGAACTGTTCAAGACACTACAACTGACTTGAGATGGTTTACATTATTTAAGAGTACTTACTTTACCATCTTACAAGTTAGCCTCAGGTATAGGGAGTATTGAGGGGGCCTGTGTGTGACACCGCATGATGTCCTGATGTCACACGGGGGCCCTCTGACCATTGAGGGGGCCCAGACCCTTAAAAAAGAACGGTTGGGGCCCCCCACAGTGCCTCAGCCCCCAAGAGCCATCACTCTTAATAGGGGCAATGACATTTGTCAGTGTCTCTTACCATTCTTTCATGAGAGAAGGTTGAGTTTTGCCTTTGTTTTTCAGTTTTAAATTTATAGAATAGTAGTGTTGGAAGGGACCATGAGCGTAATCTAGTCCAACCCCCTGAAATGCAGGGATCTTTTTGCCCAATGGGGGGCTAAAAACCCATCCCAACTCTCAGATTAAGAGTCTCTTGCTCTTACCAACAGAGTCATCCCGCTGTCTATTAAGTATGTATGAAAACCAGTAATATTGCTTCCACACAGAATAAGTGAAACAAAAGCCCTCGATCCCAACTTTTCTCTATAGCTGTGGATTATTCCTGTTAATAATATAGCACCCCTAGTATATCTAGTGCTTTACAGAGCTTCTTAAGCAAAATGGAGATGTGTCTCTGGTCTCTCGCTCAAAACAGTGAGCAAGTCAAGACAGGGTGGAAGGAAAGACACCAGGCAGAAAGAGATGAAGTAGGCAAATGCAAATGTGATGCCAACTGTGGGCGGTGTCAGGCTCAGTCATTCCCACAGAAATCACTAAACTGAATTTTGCCACGACTAACCCAATTCCATTGATTCCACATGGAGTATGACCATCCTATATCTATTTGCCGTTTTTCTTTCTGGGTTGCTATGCACAGTTTTCCTTTTATTGTCAAAATCCTTTTACTGGAAAGTCCTCTCTCTGTATTCACATAAGTGACTGTGACTTTTGTTTTAATTAGTCCAAAGCAGTGTGACATGTTAGTCCCAAGGAATCAGCATTTGTAACGACTTGATGAGAATTTAAAATGCATTTAGTAATTTATCAATGTTACCAGTGTCAACGAAAAAAACAAACTAGGATTCTTCTTCTTGATTGAATAACCATATTTTTCAAAATAAAAAGTTATGTGAGCTACTACCTTTGCTCATAGCCATGCATAGCTCAGAAATGATTTTCTAGCAAACTGCAACAATGATACTCTAGTGCCACCTGCTGAAAAGTGATTAAGACCCACCAGAATGTTGGCACAGAATCCCACAATTCATAGTCAGTGATAGTAAGGAAATGGAACATTCTCACAGTACTGCCACAGCCTTTAAATAGCTATCCCAGCCAAGGAGAGCGGTGGCTTTAAAAACCATAGCAAAGATGCAACATTTGACATAAATGCCCTGCTACAATAATGCACAAAATATATGCACAGTATTTTCAAATTCAAAAATGATATTTAACAACTGCTCTTTTAGCCATTGTTAAATAAAATATGATCATTAGTCACACTCTTGGGTCCTTTGCATTGAGTTAATTATTCACCAACATCACAATCCTTGTACATGCATGTCTGCTCTTAAAGAAAGCCCCATTGAGTTCAGGGAGACTTCGTCCCAGACTCCCAGGAAACTGGTCTGCAATCCTTTACACGCTTAGGTGGAAGTAAGTCCCATTGAAATCAGTGGGAGTGACCTCTGAGTAGATGGGCATAGGATAAGTGGCACAACATCTTCCTCCTCCTCCTCAAACACTCTGCCCCGTGCCTCACTCTTCAGGCTCATAAATGTACAGATTGTGCCAATCTCCTAAAACATAATGATAAGCATCACAGCTGCTCCTTTCCCTGATTCACCGATCATGTGGAGATGGTTTATTACACTCTGGTTGCAGGACGAAGTGGCACTTTGTGCTGACAATCAGGCAAGGAGCCCTGGGAGCCTTCAGAACTGGGTTGCTGCCATGGGAGCTACATCTCTGGGTCTTTTGATGAACTGAGTGGAAGACTATCAGTCTTGGGGGCAGGGAGAGTGTGCGACGTATTCAGCAGAGCTTAGCTTGTTTTTGGTTGTTAGTTTGTTAATATTGTTGTGTGCATTATGGGTGCTGCGATGCTTCATGACTTTTGTTGTGCTTTTAGCACTCGGGCAGAGAGCTGCGAGTGCGAGCGCCCCCCCCCCGATGTTGCGCCCGGTGTGGCCGGCCCCCCTGCACCCCCCACGCTACGCCACTGTGTTTAGCTTTTTTATACCTCTTTTCCTAGTAGTGTTTTCTAGAATGTGACTGTTGTTGTTTTTTAAAAAATTAATATTTATTAAAAATTTAAATGTTACAAAAAGAAAAGAAAAGGATCTAAACATAACAAAGCAATACAATACAATACAAAAACAAAAACACTTCATATACATAACAAACCAAGACAAAAACAATTAAAAACACATCCAGTATTTTCAATATTCTTATCTTCCATTTACTTGTTTCAGCAACCTCCTCGCACCTCCCTTTTTTGTATTCCACTTCAAATAATTGTTTCAGCAAATCCTTTCCATCTTCCTCAATTTTCTGTCCTATAATTTATCTTAACACATTCAAACCTTATTTTTCCCTGTATTCCATTTACCATCTATTATACTTAATTCTTTATAACAATTCTGCTAAAGCCATGTAACTTCATTCCAACATCTTTCTAACATTCATTAATTTTACAGTATTTCTGTAGATAATCTTTAAATTTCTTCCAATCTTCTTCCACCGACTCTTCTCCCTGGTCTCAGATTCTGCCAGTCATTTCCGCCAATTCCATATAGTCCATCAACTTCATCTGCCATTCTTCCCGGGTGGGTAAATCTTGTGTCTTCCAATATTTTGCGATGAGTATTCTTGCTGCTGTTGTTGCATACATAAAGAAAGTTCTGTCCTTCTTTGGCACCAATTGGCCGACCATGCCCAGGAGAAAGGCCTCTGGCTTCTTTAAAAAGGTATATTTAAATACCTTTTTCATTTCGTTATAAATCATCTCCCAGCAACAACATAGAATGTTCAACAACACAGTAGAATGTGACTGTTTTACTGAAGATGTATTAATTATTCTATATGATTTATGTTGTTGTTGTTGCTGCTGTTCTATTATGTTATTGTCATTTATTGTTTGTGAGCCGCTTTGTGATTCACGTGAATGAAAAGCGGCACAGAAATATAAATGGGGAGAAATGGGAAATCAGTTGAGGTAGAGTAGTGGACAGGGACTAAAATGCTGTTCAAACACATGATCTGAGTGGTCAGTGATGTAGAATAACCTGTCATCAAACTGTATTGGTTATTTTTTGTTTGTATGTGTTTACATTGAGCACAAAAAATATGTGGGGATGGGAAATTAAAGGTTTTGCACATCCTTGTCTAGACCTGTGAAAAACTGATTGGATTTTATATTGGCTTAATTTCTAATTCATCTCTGTTTTATTATATTTTTCTATGTACTGCAGCCTGAAAAAGAAAAACAAACTAGCACTTGCTGGTGTGCTAGTACCATTTGTGTCTGTGCTTTTGAAGGTGCTGATTTCTCATGACCATGCAATAGCTATAATCTCTGTAACCAAATGTGTCAGTCATTTTTCATTGTAATAAAGGAAGGAGAATTAAGTCAGTCTGATGATGAGTGGAGTAGCATTCAAACAACCAGAGGAGCTCTGAAAACTGTTTTTAAGAGCAAAGCTCAGCTCTGCCACAGTCTGCATTCGTGCCCTTCTCATTGTTAGCAACTGGTGACAGCAACATTACTCAAACAAAGACCTGAAAGAGTGGGATTTACAGTGCAGGAAATTGATCAACATAGGATTGCACAGTACGTCTAGCATGTAATTTGGGTTTTAAATGGTTTCTTCTTTTTCAGATGCTAGGTCTATAGTCCTATGCATGCTTACTTGGATTCAAGTTACACTGAAATATATGAAATATATTTAAAAAATAAAAATAAAAAAATAAAAAACATAAAATAAAAATAAAAAAATAGTCCAGTAGCACCTTAGAGACCAACTAAGTTTGTTCTTGGTATAAACCAAGAACAAACTTAGCTGGTCTCTAAGGTGCTACTGGACTATTTTATATTTCAACTGTGACAGACCAACACGGCTACCAACCTGAATTGAAATATATGTACTTTAATTCTGAGTAATCATGCTCAGTATCAAGACACAGAAAACCAACATGGTATCCTGCAAATGTTGCTGGGACTCCAACTCCCAACTCCCATCTTCCCTGACCACTGGCCATGCTGGCAGGGCTAATGGGAGCTGGAGGCCAGCAACATCTGCAAGGCATCATATTGGCTACCTCTGCTCAACTCTTCCCAAAGTATCTGATCAACTCCTTTTCCCTCCCTTCTTTTATCCTATTTCCCCCTACTTCTGATATGAATTATTGTGGATCCTTCTGTTTTGTGCTATTATTGGACAACTTTTTGAGAGATTCATCAAAACACCTATTTGCTGCCTTTACTCATTTGGGCAAGGTGAAGAGAGAGCCTATGCAACACACACTGAGCAAGAATTAAAAGTCTACTGAGCCTTAGTGCATGATATAAACATCACTGATTTTCAGAGTAAAGACTAGAGTGTCCCTACAAGCAGCAAGTCAATGTCTTAGCAAATACATTGTAGTGACTCAGCTGATAGATGAATAATAACCTCAAAATATTTTGCATTTAGTTACTTAATTCTGTCAAGATGTTTTCATTTTTATTTGAGAATCCTTCTGACATTCATTGTTGTTTTTCTATTATGGTTTTGTTCCACTATAAAATCAGTATCTTTTTGATTACTGGAGCATTTAAACCTAAAAATGGTGAGACCAAAATGCCTGGTAGCTCTTTTCATACCTTCAAGAGGGGAGACCTCATGCATGGTGGGGAGAGCAGGATTAAGCCCACTGTCATCATCTCATACTGCAACCATCACACATTCAATGGTCTAAACAGAGCTGTATGGACATCCAAAGGTACTTCTGCATTCTCAGGATCCTGTAAAAGTAGGGATCTCCAATCATAAATCACCCTTGTTTGCAGCTGTGCATGGGCAGCTCTGCTGGCTGCCTTCTGAATGCACAGAGATCAGGAGCAGGGACAGACACAATCTGCTTTCCATGCCACGCATGACCATATAGTTTAAACAGTAAAGGAAGACTTTGCTTTTATCAGTGTTGTTGTTCTATCATCTTGATCCAGCAAGCTGCGGTTAGTGTGAATACACGATTGCTGTATGCATAAAGAATTTACGCTAGTATATAATACAGATGTTCAGGAAACACATACTGATCCTGTTTTGTCAAGAGCTGTAACTGCATCTTAAATGGAAAGCACATCCTTCGTCTGAATTTTTTTTTTAAAAAAGATTTGCAGTCTGGCTCCCACCCTTGACTTCACTATGATGCTTACATACTTTCCCCCCCCCACTAAACTAACAAAATAACCTTTTTCATGCACTTCCATCTATTACACTTTTTCTACTAATGGGTTTCTGAGAACAGTGATTGCCAGTGAAAATCTTTTCATCATTCACATAGAGTTCTTCCCTCTTACCCACCTTACTTTTTGCTTCTCCCATTTCCTTTCAAGTAATTCGGATTAGATAAGAGCTTGCAGGGCAGCAGTTGAAGAAGGAGCAAAAAGGGTTTTCTTGTGTGTGTGTGTTTCTTTGTGGCTGATTAGCTGTTTCATCCATCTTTTAGATTTAGGGGAGCTAGTCTCAAATGTTTGTTGGGGGAGACCTAGGTTTTTTGGGGGGGTTATTTGTCCTGTCTTCACGCTTTTTAAGATGGAGGACCACTGTAGCCACCCCCAACGACACGTTTTCAAGATGGAGGGGGAGGGAACAGCTGCAGTCGCCTGCGGTTCCTGCACAATGTTTGCCATCTTGCCAAAGGTTGCAGGCAGCTTTACCTGCAGCAATTGTATGTTGATTGCCCTCTTAAAAGACAAAGTTCAGCAACTGGAGGAACGTGTAGCTACGCTCCAAAGAATTAGAGAGCTGGAGCTTTTCTTGGAAGCAACAGAGAACACCGTCTCCACCAAGGAGGAGACAGGGGACACCCCTGAGAAGGAGGCTAGTTCACCAACACAGGTGCCAGATATATGGAGAAACGTGACTCAAAGAAGTTGGAGGCCCAGGGTTCGTTCTGATTGTTTAGAAATACACAATCGCTTTGAGGTCCTCTCCCCTAGCATGGAAGACGAAGAGCAGACTCCATTTGAGGATCTCTCCCTCATTACAGTCGATCAGGTATATGAAGACGAGCAGCAAAGTCAGTCCTCAGGGAATGTGCAGGCGACCTTGGAACGGACAGCTCACGGAAGAACCCCGACCAAACCTAAGAGGAGGCGTGTAGTGGTGATAGGGGATTCCCTACTGAGGGGAACAGAAGCAGTGATCTGTGGGCCTGACAAGATGTCTCGGGAGGTGTGCTGTCTCCCCGGGGCTAAGATCCAAGATGTAACTGAACGACTGCAAGGAATCATAAAACCCACTGACAAATACCCCTTCCTCTTGGTTCATGTGGGAACCAATGACACTGCAAACAATAGCCTCCAGAAGATCAAAAGAGACTACGAGGCTCTGGGCAGGAAATTGAAGCAATTAAATGCACAAATTGTCATCTCATCTGTCCTCCCAGTTGAACGACGTGGCCCAGGGAGAGAGGGAAAAATAGTGGAAGTGAACACCTGGCTTCGCAGATGGTGTAAACAGGAACGGTTTGGATTCTTAGATCACGGACTGCAGTTTCTTGAAGATGGACTTCTGGCAAGCGATGGGCTGCACCTCACAGCGGTTGGGAGGAATGTTTTTGCCAAAAATCTCAGAAACCTCATCAGGAGGGCTTTAAACTGACTAATGTGGGGGAAGGAGATAGGGCTCCTGAAGGAAAGTCAGGAAAGCTAAAGCACAGAATGAACTCAGGCTTGCTAAAGAGGTTAAAAGCAACAAAAAAGGCTTTTATGGGTATGTCCGTAGCAAAAGGAAGAACAAAGAAACAGTGGGGTCACTCAGAGGAGAAGATGGTGAAATGCAAACAGGGGACACAGAAAGGGCTGAACTCCTCAATGCCTTCTTTGCCTCAGTCTTCTCTGATAAAGAAAACAATGCCCGACCTGAAGAATTTGGAGCAAATGATTCAGCAGAGGAAACACAGCCCAGAATAACTAAGGAGATAGTACAAGAATACTTGGCTAGTTTAGATGTATTCAAGTCTCCAGGGCCAGATGAACTGCATCCAAGAGTATTAAAAGAACTGGCAGATGTGATCTCAGAACCACTGGCAGTCATCTTTTCAAAAAGGGGAAAAGAGAGGACCCAAATAATTATCGCCCAGTCAGTCTGACATCAATACCAGGAAAGATTCTGGAGCAGATCATTAAGCAAACAGTCTGTGAGCACCTAGAAAGGAATGCTGTGATCACCAATAGTCAGCATGGATTCCTGAAAAATAAGTCATGTCAGACGAACCTGATCTCGTTTTTTGACAGAATTACAAGCCTGGTAGATGAAGGGAACGCAGTGGATGTAGCCTACCTTGATTTCAGCAAGGCATTCGACAAGGTGCCCCATGATATTCTTGTAAAGAAGCTGGTAAAATGCGGACTTGACTATGCTACCACTCAGTGGATTTGTAACTGGCTGACTGACCGAACCCAAAGGGTGCTCATCAATGGTTCCTCTTCATCCTGGAGAAGAGTGACTAGTGGGGTGCCACAGGGTTCTGTCATGGGCCCGGTCTTATTCAACATCTTTATCAACGACTTGGATGATGGACTCAAGGGCATCCTGATCAAATTTGCAGATGACACCAAACTGGGAGGGGTGGCTAACACCCCAGAGGACAGGATCACACTTCAAAACGACCTTGACAGATTAGAGAACTGGGCCAAAACAAACAAGATGAACTTTAACAGGGAGAAATGTAAAGTATTGCACTTGGGCAAAAAAAATGAGAGGCACAAATACAAGATGGGTGACACCTGGCTTGAGAGCAGTACATGTGAAAAGGATCTAGGAGTCTTGGTTGACCACAAACTTGACATGAGCCAACAGTGTGACGCGGCAGCTAAAAAAGCCAATGCAATTCTGGGCTGCATCCATAGGAGTATAGCATCTAGATCAAGGGAAGTAATAGTGCCACTGTATTCTGCTCTGGTCAGACCTCACCTGGAGTACTGTGTCCAGTTCTGGGCACCACAGTTCAAGAAGGACACTGACAAACTGGAACGTGTCCAGAGGAGGGCAACCAAAATGGTCAAAGGCCTGGAAACGATGCCTTATGAGGAACGGCTAAGGGAGCTGGGCATGTTTAGCCTGGAGAAGAGGAGGTTAAGGGGTGATATGATAGCCATGTTCAAATATATAAAAGGATGTCATATAGAGGAGGGAGAGAGGTTGTTTTCTGCTGCTCCAGAGAAGCGGACACGGAGCAATGGATCCAAACTACAAAAAAGAAGATTCCACCTAAACATTAGGAAGAACTTCCTGACAGTAAGAGCTGTTTGACAGTGGAATTTGCTGCCAAGGAGTGTGGTGGAGTCTCCTACTTTGGAGGTCTCTAAGCAGAGGCTTGACAACCATATGTCAGGAGTGCTCTGATGGTGTTTCCTGCTTGGCAGGGGGTTGGACTCGATGGCCCTTGTGGTCTATTCCAACTCTATGATTCTATGATAAACACACCTGGGAACTCTCACATGGATATCTGAAGCAATGGATGCCTTTGTTTTTGTTCACAGTTCTTCGCTTACTAAGGCAAGGGGAGCCACTATGGTGTCCTCCAGATTGGTTCAACTTCAACTCCCATCAGTATCATAGAATGATAGAACTGTAGAGTTGGAAGGTACCAAGAGGGTCATCTAGTGCAACCCTCTGCAATGCAGGGATCTTGTGCCCAACATGGGGCTCAAACCCACAACTCTGGGATTAACAGTCTTATGCTTTACCAACTGAGCTATCTCAGCCTCACCTGATCCAAGGAATAGAAATAATTACTGCCCATAGCAAGAAACATTCTTTGCTAATCAAAACATGCCAGTTCCAAACACTTTCTTTTTAGGTCTGTGTGTGTGTGTGTGTGTGTGTGTGTGTGTGTGTGAGAGAGAGAGAGAGAGAGAGAGAGAGAGAGAGAGAGAGAGAGAGATCTTGAGTTGGTATCTCTTTACAAAGTGATGCTTCGTAGCTTCCATATGTTTCCTGCTTTCACACTTTGGTGTAACAAAATAGGGGCCGGTGCATGTGGAGTCATGTAACATACGTGTGCCAATGTGGAGAAGACATCCCCTTTGGCTAGTGCACCAAAAGAAAGCTCTAGTGCTTCATCCTCTCTATCGTTTGTTAACTATATGGCTATAGTGGAAAGTGGGCAAATAGTGAATGATTTTCATTACTCCATTTTCATTGCTCCATTGTCTAGTAGAACTGATGTGTTGACGTTTGCAATTTAATTTAGCCTTAAACTGCCCAAGTTAGGGCACCATCAGCATGGACTTTGAAGTTTCCTGACATAATTGGTTTGTATGACCTCACCCCAGCGTGGCAAAATAGACAGTGCATTAACAGAATTCCTAGCCCGACCCATGTCCCAGGCAAAGCTCCTCAGATGCTGCATACATCCTAGCTTAAAAGCACATTTATAGCTTAGTGCTTTCCCCCAAAGAATCCTGGGAACTGTAGTCGCAATTTAATGAGCTCTAGTTCCCAGGATTCTTGGGGGAAATACATATGTTTAAATGTGCGTTAAAGGCATGATTTGTACACAACCACATTAGGCACTTGAAAGTATCAGGACAGAACTTCCCAGCTATAAAAGAACTGGCAGATGTGATCTCAGAACCACTGGCAGTCATCTTTGAGAATTCCTGGAGAACAGGCGAAGTCCCGGCAGACTGGAGGAGGGCAAATGTTGTCCTTATTTTCAAAAAGGGGAAAAGAGAGGACCCAAATAATTACCGCCCAGTCAGTCTGACATCAATAGCAGGGAAGATTCTGGAGCAGATCATTAAGCAAACCGTCTGTGAGCACCTAGAAAGGAATGCTGTGATCACCAATAGTCAGCATGGATTTCTGAAAAATAAGTCATGTCAGACTAACCTGATCTCGTTTTTTGACAGAATTACAAGCCTGGTAGATGAAGGGAACGCAGTGGATGTAGCCTACCTTGATTTCAGCAAGGCATTTGACAAGGTGCCCCATGATATTCTTGTAAAGAAGCTGGTAAAATGCGGTCTTGACTATGCGACCACTCAGTGGATTTGTAACTGGCTGACTGACCGAACCCAAAGGGTTCTCATCAATGGTTCCTCTTCATCCTGGAGAAGAGTGACTAGTGGGGTGCCACAGGGTTCTGTCTTGGGCCCGGTCTTATTCAACATCTTTATCAACGACTTGGATGATGGACTCAAGGGCATCCTGATCAAATTTGCAGATGACACCAAACTGGGAGGGGTGGCTAACACCCCAGAGGACAGGATCACACTTCAAAACAACCTTGACAGATTAGAGAACTGGGCCAAAACAAGCAAGATGAATTTTAACAGGGAGAAATGTAAAGTATTGCACTTGGGCAAAAAAAATGAGAGGCACAAATACAAGATGGGTGACACCTGGCTTGAGAGCAGTACATGTGAAAAGGATCTAGGAGTCTTGGTTGACCACAAGCTTGACATGAGCCAACAGTGTGACGCGGCAGCTAAAAAAGCCAATGCAATTCTGGGCTGCATGATTCTATGATTCTATGACCACAATTACATTGTCATCTTCTAGACAATGGCAGGATGAAATTTTGCCCCTATTGATCTCCTTGTAGTTTCTCTGACATTATATTGTTTATAGTCAGATCACTGATGTCATTTGCATTGAGGAACTGATGTTACAAATGTGGCACAAAACTTGTGCTTCCCTGGGAAAGAGTTGCCTGACAGTAGGCAATGAGGGATACACTCTTCTCTAAGGGCATTCCGACATGGAAAATTCAATCCATTTTATACCACAGTTAACTGTCAGGGCTTTCCCTAAGGAATCCTGACAATTGTGGTTTAGTCAGGAGCTGAGAATTTTATAGCTCCCTGCGGTCATAGAACTACAATTCCCTGATTTCTTTTAAGTAGAGGAAAGGTCTGTAGAGTCACTGTTAAGTCAGAATTGTACATTTTTCCTCTGAGATTTTTCTTCCAAGATCTCAAAGTCTGCATCTGCACCATCTTTCTCATTGCAAATTGAAATTATATGCAGATTGGGACAGAGGTGCCAGCAAATACACTGTTGTCATTCCACCCCGTCTTTCCTTTTGGAACTTTGAAGTACATGAATGAACGAGCTGGATCAATATTTTTTATGTTTTATTTCCTTTGCAATCTTATTTTACTGGCTGAGCCATACTTGGAAAAAAACATTATCTTCCCTCAGCCCTAGAATGAGATAGATAGAAGATAGAGCTGAATACTCAAACTACTTGGTTGTGTAATTCACCAGTGTTTAAATGTTTTATTTGGGCAGCAGTGTTTTTCTAAGTGCACTCTACATAGAGGGGAATTTGTCACTTCAGAACTAAAAAAGTTGCCCTGGAAGAGAAAATTGTTGACAAAGTTTGCACTTTTAGTGTTTGACATTCGAAATTATTATGCCAGTAAAATTACTGATATAGCTATGAAACTGAAATACTGGTTTCTAGTTATTGTTGACTTCAGTGGAAGGCAGTTACTGAAAGCTCGCAAAGGTAAAGACATTTTTCCATCTTACATTGAACACAATTAAGTCCTTAATGTGCAGTAAATAGGCCTTAGAAGTCCCATTAAAATGTGTTGAATAATACAGTTCCAGACATTTTTATAGCCAAATGCAATTAATATTGTTATGTTTGTTGTATGGTACTTTATGAAGCCTATGCCAGAGCTGGTACAAGAATTGGTCAAATGGCTTATCTGTAGGTCTTTAGATTTCTCTGGGAAATGTGCATTTGTTTTACCACCATAATATATTGCAGATGACATTGCTAAAAGCCAAACTTCAGCTTTCTGCTCCAGTAGGTCAATTAGGGATTCACATTTGTCATTCAATTATTGCAAAATTGCCGACACCGGTTTTTTCCGTTATATCAGTTCAAGGGAAAGGCAAAATACTATGTAAAATGTAACCTTTTCATAACTTCTTCAGAAGAAATGAATAAATTATACACTGCTGAAGACTTTAGGTGTTCTTAAGAAGAAAATCATATATGTTAAGATTGATTGGTGGATCCCGTGAGTCACTGTAAGAGTCAAGCAGCAGTTTAAGGTGGATCTGATGCATCGCATACATGCATGTTTTATGCCTCTTCTGTAACATTGTCCTCATCCAAGTGGCAGCCTGCCCTTTCTCCTGACTGAATTCAGATTTTTCTGATCCACAGATAATTCAATAAGGAGAAAATCTCCCACATTAAGTTGCATGTTCCCCAACTGTGGACATACTGAAGCATATGGTGAAATTGGGGATTTGTATATGTGTGGTCTGTAATCTATCACGAATCTCCCTCTTCTCTTGGTGAGGGGCATTCCTTGATGGGCTGCCGGTGGGAGATGGTTGCAACACGCATATATATTTCCAGCCCCAATTCAGAGTGCTGGTTTCGACCTATAAAGCCTTAAACAGCTCAGGACCGCAATACCTCAAGGACCGTCTCTCCCCATATGAACCTACCCAGACCCTGAGATCATCTTCATATATATATATATATATATTCAAAGTTTCAAAAAGAAAAAAAAATTTACACACACCTGTTTACATTAAACCATATTTCTTATCAGTACCTTTATGGGGTTCCCTGAACCCCTGTACTTCCCTCCCTTGGCTTCTAAAATTTATCTTCCTTTTTGAACTGCATCTATTTGCATTTATCCAGATTACTGTACTTCATTTTTATCTTTTGTTATTTTAAATTACAAGTGCTATGTAAATCCTGCTAATGCTCTTAGATTTTTACAGTGTTCTTTAATATATTCTATAAAGTTATGCCATTCTCTAATAAATTTGTTATCCTCTTGGTGCCTGATCTTCCCGGTCAGCCTTGCCATCTCTTGCCATCTCTGCAAATTTTATATCCTCATTCCATAACTTCTCCCATGAAGCAAATTGTATATTATATCATCTTCATTATCCATTCTTCTTTTGATGGGGCTCTTTCTTCTTTCCATCCCTGGGCAAATAACATTTTTGCTGCTGTTGCCGCATACATAAACAGTACTTTCTTATCCTTTGGTAATTCTTTTCCTATTATGCCTAATAAAAAGGCCTCTGGTTTTTTAACAAAAGTTATTTTAAACATTTTTTTCAGTTCATTATAAAACATTTCCCAGAAGGCCTTAGCTATTTTACAGGTCCACAACATGTGATGAAATGTTCTCTCTAACTTTACACTGCCAACATATGCTGGTCAAGTTCTTATACATTTTCGCTAGTCTTGTAGGAGTCAAATACCATCTATACATCATTTTCATGTAATTCACTTTTAACATATAGCAGGCTGTAAATTTTAAATCCCCATTCCATAACTTCTCCATCCCACATCTTTTGCCCAGTGTATCATTACAGATTTTACTTCCTCGTCTTTTGTTTCCCATTCCAGCAACAATTTGTACATTTTTGACAGAACTTTTTCATTATTTTCCAGCAATTCTTTCTGCAATCTCGAAAGTTCTTTGCTAAAACCGACTCCTTTATCCAACCTAAAAATATCATTTAATTGATGATATTGGAGCGCATCAGTTAACAGAAGTCTTATGTCTTCAAACTTTTTAACTTTCAATTGATTTTCCTCCTCTGTGTTGCCCATTCTTTTTCCATATTATTTTTTAACTGACAACGCTTCTAATGGTGATAGCCACCATGGGATTTTATTCTCTAATAAATTCTTATATTTTCCCCAAACAAAATAAATTGATTTTCTGATAATATGGTTTAGAAATCCCCTATTAACTTTCATTTTTCCATACCAAAGATATGCGTGCCAGCCAAATCTATTGTCATTACCTTCCAGATCTAAGATACCTGGATTTCTCAGTATCATCCATTCTCATAGCCAACAAAGACAGGAAGCCTCATAATATAATTTTAAATCCAGTAGTGTGAATCCACCACTTTCTTTAGCATCTGTTAATAATTTGTACTTAATCCTAGGTTTCTTCCCTTGCCAAATAAATTTAAATATATCTCTTTGCCATTCTTTGAAGTGTCCTGTTCTGTTGACTATCAGTATAAATTGAAATAAAAATAACATTCTTGGCAATACATTCATTTTTATTACTGAGATTCTTCCCCATAATGATAATTTCATTCTTCCCCATATTTCTCTTAATGTCTTTCCAAACTTTTATATAGTTATCTTTAAAAATGTTTATATTCTTTGTTGTCAGCCATACCCCTAAATATTTCACCTTCTTTTCTATCCCCAACTCTGTTATCTGTCTCAGTTTGTTTTTCTTCTGTTCTGTCATATTTTTTACTAATAATTTATTTTTAATTTTATTCAATTAAAAACCTGTGACTTGGCCAAATTGGTTAATCTTATCCAACACCCTTGGTATACTTTCCAAGGGGATTTCTACCATGATTACCAGGTCATCTGCTGTCATGGACTTGACTTCCCACAGTCAAGATGAGCAGTCGGGGGGGGGGTAGTCAGTCAGAAGAGGAAGAAAGAGACTTGCCTCTTTCTCAGCCAGCCAAAGGCAGCGGGTTACAAACCCCCTTTTCAGAAGGAGGAGAGGCTGTACATTATCAGTACAGCAAGAGCGGGCTGTGTGTGTTGGGTTAAGATTAATGGGAGGCATAATAGATGTTGTATAACTTGTAGGAAAAGCAAAAGGCTGTGGTGGTGAATGGAGACAAGTTAATTTGAGTAAATTACTGAAATTGCCCTGTATCTGATACATTAACTGCTGAAAGCAAGCTTTTACTGTAACAGTTCCATTCTAAATGTTTCAGTGGAAATTGTAAACTGTCTGGTGTGGCAGTGACAAGTTAAATGAGCTGATGGAAGGCATCCTAGGAGCTCTGCAAGTCTGTTTGCCCATCTTCTCCTGAACTAAACATCAGGAAAAACTTCTTGACAGCATGAGCTGTTTGACAGCAGAGTGGTCTCCCTCAGGAGGTGGTGGACTCTCCTTCCGTGGAGGTTTTTAATCAAGTGATTGGATGGCCGTCTGCCAGGGATGCTTCAGTTGAGATTCCTGCATTGCAGGGGCTGGACTAGATGACCCTTGGGGGTCCCTCCCAACTCTGTGGTTCTACGCTTTCCTGAGAGAGGAAACAAGATAACAGGGCCTGTTTGGGAAACGTTCTCTTGCAACCCCCTCCCAATGCCTTTTGCCCCCTCAGATCTGCACAAGGAAGCAGCACAGCTACCCTCTGCTTAAAGGAGACCAGATCCCACCCTCATTCTCACTCCAATTTGCTCATGTAGCAGATAACATATCTCACACATAGAAAAGCTCTGGCTTAAGAGGCCTGGGAGTCAAGTCAAGAAGGATTTTGGGCATTCAGAGTCAAACAACAACCAGAGTAAAAACTGAGTTGCAGTGCAATTTGGGGAGATACAGAGAAATTAAACTCCCCTGCAATGCACTTTCCTATCCCAAGCCCATCTGTATCATCCTGCCAAGTAGTCAGGGGTATTTAACATGCGCCAGATCCATGTAAACCCATGCTCATTCTTTAAGACAATCAGCCATGGCCCTTCTCAATGCGTGTCTTCCATCAGATGCACAAAGATCACTTACAAGGGAGAGGAGGACTTTCGTGGTGACCAGGGCAGGGCATGCTCACCCACCCACCCACCCACACAAAGAGGGTTGCTTGGCAGCAACAATGCTATAATTTAAATGGCAGACAACAACATCCTTTATTTGCCCAGTTACCCTATTTCAAAGTGTGCTAAAAAATATCTGCTATTGTGTTGTTTTTCTGTATTTATTTTATACTGCACACTGCCGTAAAGTTAAATGGGCATTTCACTAACATGGCCCACAGGCTAAACACGACTGAATGGAAAGGAGGAGGAAGAGGCAACTGAGTTAGGAAAGCAACTAATCTACTGGCAGAATCCGAGACCTGGGAGAAGAGATAATGGAAGAGGACTGGAAGAAATTTAAGGACTATTTGCAAAAGTATTGTAAACTGTATGAATGTTAGAATGATGCAGGATATAAAGATAGCATGGCATTAGTGATATATTTGAAAGGAATTTGCAAAATTGGTTTATAAGAACAAAGGTAGAATTTGAAGAATATTATGTCAAGCTTAAATAATTGATAAAAAAGGGGAAAAATTGGAGACATAATAGCTGAAATATATAATATAAAATAAGGTTTGAAAGAAGGTGAAGTATTGCTGAATAAGATTTTCTAAATGGGAATACAGAAAACGGAGATGTGAGGGAGTCAAGAAAGAGGGTTATGGAAATAACATTTGAGAAACTGAACTTTTTTATGTCTATTTTAAGTTTTGGTTTTTTTGTTTTTGCTTTTTTGTATGCTTTGTATGTTTTTCTTGTCTTTTTTGGTTTTCTTTTTCTTTGATTGTAATGGTGTTTTTCTTTCTTTATTGGATGTGAAGGTGAAGTTTGTTGGATTGTTTAAAATCTTCAATAAATATTTTATATATAAAAAAAGGAAAGCAACTAATCTGTGCTGGTAACGTCTGCATTTTCACAAGGATTCACCAGCACTTAGTGAGAAGAGGAACTGCATCCCAAAATTATCAGAGGGGAAAAAATTCTGTAGAAATTCTTATGGGTGGGCTGTCAAGGTAGCTGAGGACACGAGGAGGAGGAGCTGCAACGTATTATTGTTCTTGATATTGTTATATTAAATATGCAGTTTTCAGTTGTCTTACGTTGGGAAGGGAAGAGGGAAGCCTCGGACCATCGGCTGGGTGAGGACTGCAGGGCCTGCTCCCTTCCAGGGCCTTCTCCAACTGGCCCAGGGGGCGTGGCCCAGGCCCTTTCTCCCGGCCATAAAGGGACTCCTGCTGCAGGGAAGCCTCGGACCATCGGCTGGGTGAGGACTGCAGGGCCTGCTCCCTTCCAGGGCCTTCTCCAACTGGCCCAGGGGGCGTGGCCCAGGCCCTTATTTGGAACAAACTTTTGGGGAAGCTGGGAAGTGTTTTGCAATTGCTTCCCTGTTCCAATGTGTTTTAAAATGTCCTCAAGCAGTCGGTGGCAATTTAAATTTGTATTTCTTTTTTTCCTTTTTTCTCTTGCTGGGGGTGGGTGGGTGTAATGGATATTTGGTTGGGGATTAATTTTAGTATAATTGTTCTGTTTTTGTTGTTGTTGTTTTATTGGTTCTGTATAGTTTGTGTTTTGTTTTTAAGGGGTGGGATCAGGGCTGCCTGGGAGTGAGGCCCCAGCCAACACGATGGCTGGGACAAGTTCCACAGGGGGGGAAGCACTGGGACATCCGATCTCGGTGATCATGGGCAGGAGGCGGAGTTACGCTAAGACCAGACCATGTCATTACAGAGGAGGCAGGTTTAGTCGTTGTTTGAAGACTATCCCTGCCTCCGGGTCTGGCCTTGACCAGATGGATACTGGAATCAACAGGGGAAACCCACATAACCTGAAGGTGTTGCTGTGTAATGCCAGGTCAATGATGAATAAAACCACTGCCATCCATGACCTGATTGTGGATGGAGGATTTGACCTGGCTTCTGTGACAGAGACCTGGTTGAATGAGGCAGATGGGCCTGTCCTTGCTGCCGCTTGCCCACCAGGTTTCTCTTACGCACAGCAACCCAGGTCATGTGGGCGGGGAGGGGGGGTTGCAGTGATTTTTAGGAAGTCATTAGTTTGCATCAGGCGTCCTACTGGGAAGACCCAGTTTTCCGAGTGCATGTTCTGGAAGTTGGGCAATAGGGGCAGTACAGGATTCCTTTTGGTGTACCGACCTCCCCGCTGCACCAAGGATTCCCTGTCCGAGCTGCTTCAGGTCGTGGCGGATGTTCTCCTGGAGACACCTAGTTTGGTTGTCCTAGGGGATTTTAACATCCACGCCGACACGACCTTACAAGGAGCCGCTCGGGACTTCGTGGAAAGCATGGCCTCCATGGGGCTGTCCCTGAATAAGTTGGGCCCAACTCATAGTCATGGACATGCCTTAGACCTGGTATTCACCTCTAGAGACGTGGGTGATCTGACACTAAGTAAAAGTGAAACCAAAGAAGTGCCATGGTCAGATCACTTCCTGGTGCAACTGGACTTCTCCGCGACCCTTCCCCTCTGCAGGGAGGTGGGACCAATTCGGATGGTCCGCCCCCGCCACTTAATGGATCCAAATGGTTTCCAGAGAGTGGTAGGGGATGCTTTATCCCATGTTGATGGCCTTTCAGCTGATTCCCTGGTGGCCCGCTGGAATGCGGAGTTAACCAGGGCTATCGACTGTCTGGCTCCGAAGCGCCCTCTCCGATTGCATGGAGCCCGGACAGCCCCGTGGTTTTCTTCGGAGCTGAGGGCGATGAAACAATCGCTGAGACGGCTAGAGCGTCGGTGGCAGAAAACTCACTCCGAATCTGACCGGACACAGGTTAGAGCTCAACGTCGAGCCTACCAAGTGGCGATAGAGACGGCGAAGAAGACTTTCTTCACCGCCTCTATTGCATCTGCAGAAAATAGTAGCAGGAGACTCTTTCAGGTGGTCCGCAATTTAACGGAACCACCTTTACCACCGGGGCCTTGTAAAGACCCCAAGATCTCCTGCAACGATTTTGCAAAGTTTTTTGCAGATAAAATCACTCATATTCCGAAGGAGCTAGACACCACCGTGGGAGCAGGGCCGGGGCGGGAGAGTGCTAGAGCCCTGTCTGGTCAAGTTGCATGGAATCAATTTCAATCCGTTACCCCCGAGGATGTGGACAGGCTGCTTGGACGCGTGAAACCAACCACCTGTCTCCTTGATCCTTGCCCATCCTGGCTAATAAAAGCAAGCCGGGAAGGGCTGGGCGATGGGCTCTGCGGGGTGGTGAATGCTTCCCTCTGTGAGGGAACATTCCCAGATCCGCTGAAAGAGGCGGTCATTAAACCGCTTCTTAAAAAACCATCTTTAGACTCGGCCAGTATGGCCAACTATCGCCCAGTCTCAAATCTTCCATTCTTGGGCAAGGTGATTGAGCGTGTGGTTGCCGAAAAACTCCAGGCACGCCTGGAGGGTGTGGACCATTTGGATCCCTTCCAGTCGGGATTCAGGCCTCATCATGGGACTGAAACTGCCTTGGTCGCACTGGTTGATGATCTCCGGCGAGCTAGGGACAAAGGTGAGAGTTGTTTCCTAGTTCTGCTGGATCTCTCAGCGGCCTTTGATACAATCGACCATAACATCCTTCTGGACCGTCTAGAGGGGTTGGGAGCTGGGGGCACTGTTATACAGTGGTTTCGCTCTTTCCTCCTGGGCCGTGTTCAGAAAGTGGTGGTGGGGGATGAGTGTTCAGACCCTTGGGCCCTCACTTGTGGGGTGCCTCAGGGTTCCGTCCTCTCCCCCATGCTTTTTAACATCTATATGAAGCCGCTGGGAGAGATCATCAGGGGGTTTGGACTGGGTGTCCATCAATATGCAGATGATACCCAGCTCTACCTTTCTTTCAAATCAGAACCAGTGAAGGCGGTGAAGGTCCTGTGTGAGTGCCTGGAGGCGGTTGGAGGATGGATGGCGGCTAATGGAGTGAAGTTGAATCCTGACAAGACAGAAGTACTGTTTTGGGGGGACAGGGGGCGGGCTGGTGTGGAAGACTCCCTGGTCCTGAATAGGGTAACTATGCCCCTGAAGGACCAGGTGCGTAGCCTGGGAGTCATTTTGGACTCACAGCTGTCCATGGAGGCGCAGGTCAATTCTGTATCCAGGGCAGCTGTCTACCAACTCCATCTGGTACGCAGGCTGAGACCCTACCTGCCCGCGGACTGTCTGGCCAGAGTGGTGCATGCTCTAGTTATCTCCCGCTTGGACTACTGCAATGCGCTCTACGTGGGGCTACCTTTGAAGGTGACTCGGAAACTACAGCTAATCCAGAATGCGGCAGCTAGACTGGTGACTGGGGGCGGCCGCCAAGACCACATAACACCGGTCTTGAAAGACCTACATTGGCTCCCAGTACGTTTCCGAGCACAATTCAAAGTGCTGGTGTTGACCTTTAAAGCCCTAAACGGCTTCGGCCCAGTATACCTGAAGGAGCGTCTCCACCCCCATCGTTCTGCCCGGACACTGAGGTCCAGCGCCGAGGGCCTTCTGGCGGTTCCCTCATTACGAGAAGCGAAGCTACAGGGAACCAGGCAGAGGGCCTTTTCGGTGGTGGCGCCCGCCCTGTGGAATGCCCTCCCATTGGATGTCAAGGTGATGGACAACTACCTGACATTCAGAAGACATCTTAAGGCGGCCCTATTCAGGGAAGCTTTTAATGTATGATATTTTAGTGTTTTTTGGTTTCTGTGGAAGCCGCCCAGAGTGGCTGGGGAAACCCAGCCAGATGGGCGGGGTACAAATAATAAATTATTATTATTATTATTATTATTATTATTATTATTATTATTCATTTTAGGCTGCTTTTATAATGTGGTATAAATTTAATCTAATCACTCTGGATATTTTTCTTTCTATTGCAGCAACATCCTCCTCCTCTATTTGAGCAGATCCCTAGTGGCTTATTCACTTCCTGTTGGGCATGTAGCAGTACTCTGTGTTTCTGCTCTGTACAGTCTGGTTCTGTTATATAATACAGAGAGAAATCAATATTATTACCACAGGGACCTTTCAAGGTGGGCAGCTTATTTGTATCAAGACAGCCATTCTGAATCCTTTCCGCTAAAATAAATGTGTTTCCAGCTGAACAGAATGCATAAACACTCTGACGGTGTGCACTTTGTCTCATATATATTGACAAAGCCTACACTTTGTCAGGAATCGCCATGATGAAGCAGCACCCACAATAGATGTACATATACTATCGGAACATGTGTGGGATATCCATGCATTTTTACTCACATGGGCTCTATGCAGAGAGTCAGTGCATGAATATTAGTGCAAAAGACAGAATGTAATCGAACTCCCCTTCAGCTCTGTGTGTTCACTGTACACACTTGGGAAATGGTGTGAATACATACAAATTCCACAGCTTCTACTGTGGCAGCCGAGGACCCAAGGATGCTGATAGCTAATTCAGCACCTCAAGCCTAAAAAAGAGACCAAGGGGGTCGCTGGGTGACATATCCCCCTTTGAAACCCCATGGGGTATTTTACTGGGTAGGGAGTGAGGGTGCTGTTAACCATTCATTTCCATTTCCCCCAAGAGCTTCTGTAAGAGAATTATTTTGCTGATTTTGTAGTTTGGGGTGGTGGTATATATTCAGTTAATAATATTTATTTAAAGGGGGGGTCCAGTTTGTGGGGGTTTTTAAATTTCTGCTGTCTAAGCACAGTTTGGGAAGATCTCCTAGAGGAGTACAGTACTCAGAGGGCAGGGGAGACTTCAACAACTCATAGGAGCAAGTTAAAGAGTGTACAAGAGGGCTACGCAGGAAGTTTTCACATTGTTGCAAACTTTTTTCAGTCATGTGCAACTTGAATTTTTGATCTGCCTAGAGTTTGCTCACTAAGTAAAACTAAGCATAATATCTCTTGCCCACTGAAAAGAAAAGGGAAAGATCTGCATAGGTTGGCTTCGATTTGTCTCTTACAGCAACTCATTTATTTCTCTTTACCTTTTCATTCTTTCAGGTTCTAGGCCAATTGCCATACGTCTCCCTCTGGTGTTTGCATCAGATAGAATCATAGAATCATAGAATCATAGAGTTGGAAGAGACCACAAGGGCCATCGAGTCCAACCCCCTGCCAAGCAGGAAACACCATCAGAGCACTCCTGACATATGGTTGTCAAGCCTCTGCTTAAAGACCTCCAAAGCAGGAGACTCCACCACACTCCTTGGCAGCAAATTCCACTGTCAAACAGCTCTTACTGTCAGGAAGTTCTTCCTAATGTTTAGGTGGAATCTTCTTTCTTGTAGTTTGGATCCATTGCTCCGTGTCCGCTTCTCTGGAGCAGCAGAAAACAACCTTTCTCCCTCCTCTATGTGACATCCTTAACCTCCTCTTCTCCAGGCTAAACATGCCCAGCTCCCTTAACCGTTCCTCATAAGGCACCGTTTCCAGGCCTTTGACCATTTTGGTTGCCCTCCTCTGGACACGTTCCAGTTTGTCAGTGTCCTTCTTGAACTGTGGTGCCCAGAACTGGACACAGTACTCCAGGTGAGGTCTGACCAGAGCAGAATACAGTGGCACTATTACTTCCCTTGATCTAGATGCTATACTCCTATTGATGCAGCCCAGAATTGCATTGGCTTTTTTAGCTGCCACGTCACACTGTTGGCTCATATCAAGTTTGTGGTCAACCAAGACTCCTAGATCCTTTTCACATGTACTGCTCTCAAGCCAGGTGTCACCCATCTTGTATTTGTGCCTCTCATTTTTTTTGCCCAAGTGCAATACTTTACATTTCTCCCTGTTAAAATTCATTTTGTTTGTTTTTGCCCAGTTCTCTAATCTGTCAAGGTCGTTTTGAAGTGTGATCCTGTCCTCTGGGGTGTTAGCCACCCCTCCCAGTTTGGTGTCATCTGCAAATTTGATCAGGATGCCCTTGAGTCCATCATCCAAGTCGTTGATAAAGATGTTGAATAAGACCGGGCCCAAGACAGAACCCTGTGGCACCCCACTAGTCACTCTTCTCCAGGATGAAGAGGAACCATTGATGAGCACCCTTTGGGTTCGGTCACTCAGCCAGTTACAAATCCACTGAGTGGTAGCATAGTCAAGACCGCATTTTACCAGATTATCAGGAGCATTTGGCCAATGTTTAATCCATAAAGAGGAGGTGGAAGGGAGGAGCGTTCTCTTCCATGGCCGCTGCTTGTAAGCCCCCTTTGCCAACAGATTGCCTGTGGTACTTCCTTTGCCAAGCCTTGCCCTCCCCCCCTTCACATTTGGTTTCATCTAGGAAATTGGGGGGCAGTCTAGTCAGCAGTGCAGCCCCACACACTGATTCAGCTTCTGAACACACTTCTTTAGAGGGTTCTCACTATTAAGATCCAGTACTAGCTTGAACAACATAGAATGATACATTTTAGATGAAGCTAAAAGAGCTGTAGCAGATTAAACACCTGCTTATGCTGATTTGCGCAACTTGATTCTCTTCCTTCTAGCCTCACCGGTGTTGGTCATAGTAATTTCAGCTTCTGTCATGTTTTGACTAGGCAGCAGAGCAGCATGCAGACACTACAGAGATGATTGGGGATGGAAGCTCCCTTTTACAGCATTTGGTTTTCTGCATAAAATTTTTCATCTTTCAGTCCTGGGTCCCGTTCCCCCCCCCCCCCAGAAAAGCCTGTTGAGATCCCAACGGTTATCACCAGAGACTAATAAGAAAACCTTGCATAATCTTATTGTACATAATAATATAGGGTGAGGCAACAGCCCCTCCACTACATGGTTCATTTAACTGTAAAAGTATTTATATACTGCAACATTAGGGCAGTGTACAGAGTAAAACATCATTAAAAACAGAACAAAACAATAAAATGACAGGTAAGAGTACATGCACATATTATCGCCCTCTACATATGACTGAAATCTAGGTAACAATCAGTGTGCAGAGCATCAAATGGAATTGTTGCAGGAGAAGGCTTTGCCTTCAATTATACAGTGGTACCTCGGGTTAAGTACTTAATTTGTTCCAGAGGTCCGTACTTAACCTGAAACTGTTCTTAACCTGAAGCACCACTTTAGCTAATGGGGCCTCCTGCTGCTGTCATGCCGCCGGAGCACGATTTCTGTTCTCATCCTGAAACCAAGTTCTTAACCTGAAGCACTATTTCTGGGTTAGCGGAGTCTGTAACCTGAAGCGTATGTAACCTGAAGCGTATGTAACCTGAAGCGTATGTAACTCGCGGTACCAGTGTACATGGCGATTGAGCCTGTGTACAGAGCCTATATCAGATATTTACAGAGTGTTGGGACAGCTCCTTCGCCCACCTTCCCTGGGGCTACTTAACAAAGACCTATGTGCTCTGAGGGAAGGCATACGTTCTATATTATGTCTTGTTGATGGTATCTTAAAATTGTAAACCTACTTGGGAGGCCAGGTCTTGAACCTAAGATCTCCGCAGATGAGGAGGAAGAAGAGCAGGACTAGCAGACCTCCACACGTCTGCCAGACCTGGCCATCCCTGCCTCAGCTTGGTTTGAAGCATTTGGCGCTCCATTTCAGGCATCCCAATGGCTTAGGCCAGCACTGCTGTATTCAGCTGAAGGCTAAGCGCAGCAAAAGTTTGTAGGCTTCCTTAAACTTCATGAGGATGCTCAGTCGAAGGCAGCTTTTCCTTGTCCAGGGCAAAGCAAAGGACCCAAGAGAAATCATAGAATCATAGAGTTGGAAGAGACCACAAGGGCCATCGAGTCCAACCCCCTGCCAAGCAGGAAACACCATCAGAGCACGCCTGACATATGGTTGTCAAGCCTCTGCTTAAAGACCTCCAAAAAATATGATTGTATTGTTTTGGTTTTAGCATAGGAGCTGAGGTCCCTTTGCACCCGCCCCAGAAAATATTTCAGAGGATGGGGCCCCCAAAGTTGATGGGCATTCAAATGTTGTGTGTGCACTGCATTTTGTGATCAATTATGCAGAGTGGGGCTTACTTCCCCCCCCCCATTTTATTCAAGTTGGCACCCCTGGGTTTTAGGCAGCAAGGCCATTGGTTTCTTTGCTTTTCAATGCCATGTTTTCTGCTGTTCAACCAAATCCTCTGTATTCTTAAATCTATATTCGCCTCAATTTAGTAGCAAGTCCCTCAATCCTTCAAGACAGCAGACTGATAAAAATGTACGAGTACCTTAAGGGCGACTGACTCTAACAAATATGCCAGCTAAACTGAACAAATATATTTTTGCAGCATAGGTAATGCTTTTCTTCTAAACACTTCTTTCTCTGTGGTATAATGTTTTGCAGAGTTAACTTTTGATTCAGAGATTTGAGGGAAAGTGCTGGTGGTGGCTATCTTTATTTATAAACCATTTAACACCCCAATGGGTTCTAAACAGTATACAAAAAGTAAAAACCAATTATGCAACATTGTTAAATCATAGAATAATTAAAAATACACTTTAAATAAAATATACAATAAAACAATCCCATTAAACATTGAAATATAGACAACCATGTTTAAATAAACATTAACATATAAACAACCATGTTTAAATAAACACTGACATATAAACAACCATGTTTAAATAAACACTGACATATAAACAACCATGTTTAAATAAACATTAACATATTAACAACCATGTATAAATAAACATTGACATATAAACAACCATGTTTAAAATGTGGAAAACAACAATCATGTTAAACAATACAGTGGTACCTTGGTTCTAAAACTTAATCCATTCCGGAAGTCCGTTCCAAAACCAAAGCGTTCCAAAACCAAGGTGTGCTTTATCATAGAAAGTAATGCAAAACAGATTAATCTGTTCCAGACTTTTAAAAACAATCCCTAAAACAGCAATTTGACATAAAATTTGCTTTCTAACGAGACCATTGATCCATAAAATGAAAGCAATAAACAATGTACTGCTGTCACACAGTCAATCCATCAGTAGCTGAACTGGGTTCCACACAGTCCCCAAAATGAAGGCACAACATTCCCACTCACCCCCTCCAAGAGGGTGGGCTTACCTGGCCAGGTGCCACCCCCCTTGCTACCAGCTGGGGGGGGGGCGAGGGCTGGTAAAGGGCCGGTGCTCTTCGGGCCAGGCTCACTTTGTTGTCTTTCCAGGTTCATCGCTGGACTTCGCTCTTGGTTAGGTAAGTGTTCCTCACTGGCATGGCCTTGGGGCCTCCCCCCCCCCAGGCTGAGCAGGGGATTGGGGCCGCGGTGGGGCCTCCTTCCCGGCATTGGGGCCGGATTCCATCAGCGTGGCCTTGCTCAGGGCTGCGGGGCGGCCTGCTAGGCCTCCCACAGCCGGCACCTCCCCCCCCCCCCCCCGCAGTGGAGGCTGAATCGGGACACATTCAGCTTCTGAAAAAAAGTTCAAAAACCAGAACACCTATTTCCAGTTTTGCAGCGTTCGGCAATGGAGTGGAAGTCAGTCTTTCACGTAACCCAGTCCAGAGTTGTGTAGAGTTTTATAAGTAATTAACAGAACCTTTAAACTGGCTCCGTGACTAATAGGCAGCCAGTGCCGCCCCCTTCGCACCAGCACACTATTTTCCCGGTGAAGGGAAGGTCACACAAGCCAGGCCATGGCCTTCTGCCCCAGCCACTGAGGGAAGCCCATTAAAGGTTAGCTTACCAGTGCCAAGCTCTTTGTCCAGTTAAAGCCTTTGTCATCCATGTGCAGAGCATTTTTGATAAACACTATAGTTGCCATGTGGTACCTTCACCAAACTTATTAGGGTGGGTTTATATAATTTTTAAATATGTTGAAATACAAAGGAAAAAAGCAAAACATAAAATACAGAGAAAACAGCAATGATCAAAGCCACCATCATTACTCTGATACCTTGGAAATAAACAAATTCAAAGAGCAAAGGACTACATGTCTATAACTGGTGAGTATGGTAGAGTTGTGTGATCAAATTGCGTACTATCATAATATTGTCTTGTTCCCTCGACTGTTAAAATATTTCTATGAAATCAGGAAGTCACCATCATTAGATCAAGAAGGTGGGCAAACACGGAAGTCCGTGAAGGCCATAATTTACAAAAACAAACTTAGGGGTGTGTGTAACTCTTTCCCCCAAAAAGCAGTTTGACACACTTTGCAATACCACACCACACTAAGCACAGTAGTGGTTAACTCTCCAAGTTATACTTGGGACGAACCAACTGACTTCACTGAGCCTGCTCTGGGGGCTAGGGGGGCAGGTCTCACCACAGTCCCCCAACAAAATGGACTATCAGAAGAGATCCTGCTCAAAGGTTTGTGTGCATTTAGCACACAAAGATATGATTAGGCACTCTGCTTTTTGCCCAGTTCCACTTGCATGTCCTAAGCATACAAACATAATTGTTTATGCCCATACAGACCATTCTATCATTTTACGGAACAAACGTCTGTGAAAAGGCCTACTGTCAATACCCCACCTCCTCCTCTATATGCAATCACAGGTAGTGACAATTTGTCTAGGAGAGGAAAATATACTGGGTACTTTGAACTGGAAAATGCCCCACTAAAAGTGTAAGGTAGGAGCTATACAGCAATCTTCCTCTTTTGAGTACAAGAGGAAAAAGTAATTACTTTGCTTGGCCTCTCCACCCCACCCCCCTCGTGCAGGAACATAAAATTAAACCTACTAATCCACTTCACTGAAGGTACTTAACGAAGCTCTGAGGCTTCAATTAACCACAGCTTAATAAAGGTACTAATCTGTATTAATGAAATCCTTCAACAAATCACACTGAAACAATGTTTAAGTATTAATCAGCAAGTTTAACACAGGACCTTGCTGTGGCAAATAGTTGGAATGCACTGTATAATCAAATTCCACAAGATTTAAACGAAACAAATATTAGTACATGTCCAGAGCTGATAAGTAATTTTCCCATAGCTGACTTACATCCTGCGTATTTAAGGTTCACCCCCCCCAGCCATAAGCTGTTAAATCAGTAGCCCAAATCAAGTCCAAACATGCAAGTAATGTTAAGCTATTTAAGTACCACCTCCATGCAAATTCTAAAAATGTAATACTTAATTGTTATTTTCTTTTGTTGCAAACTATCACATGGGGATGGATACTCACTTTGCTTCAATGGATTAATTCCTTTTTAAAAATTAAAACGGCAACCTATTTTTTCCTCGTTCTAAGGAGGCCACCCCAATCTCTGAGGGGCGCGAGATTCCAAGAGCGCCAGGTACACTCACCATGTCTGTCTTTCCTCTTTGACAACAAGGCACAGCGGCGACTCTGATGTCGCTATGATATATGGTGTGTTTACACATACCACCTGATCCTGCTGTGGAGGGATTCAAATACTACACTCCAAAGGGGTCTTGCTTCCTCCATAAGCGCAGCCCTGGATTCAAAAAGAAACCCACCATGGTTCTCTGACCCTCTGCAGCTGGCAGCATTTTGCAGGCTGCCCCTTCCCGCCCCCACTGTCCCATCTTTAGCAGCCATCACCAGGCTGGCTCCTGCTTTGTATTTGTAGCATGCCAAATCCACTGTCTTGCATCCAGGAATTAGAAGAGGAGTCCAGGCAGCCCACAAACCTATAACATTGACATCCTATTGCAGTTTCTGAGCAGAAATAAAAGACAAAACATGATTTAATATAGCCAGTGTTATAGGTTTATTATAGCCAATGTTGTAATGCCATGATAGGACTCCTGAATAGTTGTCATGGTGCCCAGAATTTAAGGCTAAAACTAAAAAACAGCACAGCAAGAATGCTTCCAGACAGGGACTTTATATTACCAGCAGTTCATTCAGATCTGGTTTTTAGGTGTTTGAGAATCTTTTTATGTTCAGCCATTTGCCGTCCACATCAGCAGGTGGAATTTGATGAAATGTCTCCATGTTTTGTTGTTTTGTCCCTTCCTTCAGTCCTTGCCCTTTGCTGCCTTTTTCTATTCTGGGCATCTTTGCAGATATTTCAGTGCCTGAGCTAGAGCACCATTTCAAAAAGAAAATTTGCAGAACGAGTGCAAGAGCAAATGTTACCAGTCCTTAGTTAATCGTGGTTCACAGGAGGCAACATGGAAGCTTGTGGGGGGCCAAGGAAGGATAGAGTTCAACTTCTATTTTTCTTTTTCTTTTTAACTGAGGAACTGAGCAAGAATAATAAACAGCTATACCAACCACTGTAGGGGTGAAGTAGGTAGCAATATCAACAAATATGAAGAATACCCTGTAGGCCTCAGTAACTGTTAACAGCACAACCTCACATCTCCTTGTCGTAGCCAAACTACAGCTGCAATAAAATACTGGAATTCTTTAAAGAGGTCTTGTGCAAGAACTCTGTGTCATTTTTTAAACAAATGTTTTAAAGTATCTATTGCAATTACAGCCTCAAAGGTAATCCCCTATATATACTGTGCAAAGATCTTGAGAGAAAAGTTCCTCTAAACTGAGCTATTGGACTTTGGATGTGCCTTCAGCATCCGGCAGTTGACGGAAAGAGTCAGGCTTGCCTTGTTTGAACTACCATAAGGAAAATGGCCTGGCAAACAAAAATGTGGCACACATTGGCAGGATGTTCACCCAAAAATAATACTATTAAGATGGTAACAAGCTTTTACACCAGCAGTCACCAGGGGCATGTCATAGGTCATTTTTACTTATCTGATTTCCTGTACAACAGGCAAATCCAGATTAAACAAAGAAAAAGTTCTCGCTGGCATTTTGAGGAATGTGACATGCTATGGAAAAACTTGCACATCCTGCTAAGGGGTTGCCAACCGTTTTGGACCCAGACCCTGGAGAAACTGTCATGCACACCACCCTATGACCAAGCACACACCACAGTCTATTTGGGTGGCTGCCACTGAATGCTTCTTTCAATCCTAACTTTAGTGGAGGGCAGGGAGCCAGTGGGCATCAGAGAAAGTCCCTGTGGGCATATGGGCACCCACAGCACCCTGTTGGCGTCACCAATGGATAAGAGTTCTCCGATACAACATGTGGTGATAGCTATTAGTTTGCTTTGAATGGGAGAAGGTACCGGTATTTTATATTCCTAATGACACATACTTTCAAATCCTCAACAAACCATGGGGCTTTGTATATTGGCATGGCAAGACTGCTTTCTTAACATTTTGCTGCTACATGTCATAGGATGTCACAATCTATGCCCTTTTAAACTGGGGCAGATTGGTTTTGTTTGTGACATGTTATGTATGTGTTTTGTGTTATTGCTATTGCTATTGTTAACTGCCCTGTGATCTCAGATGAACGGCAGTATAGAAATTTTAATAAGAATAATAATAGATAGCACACAAAAGAACTCCTGGCCCTTTAAAACAAAATGTCACTGTTTCACTTGAAATAAGTCTTTAAACTTCTTTTGAAGCAAAGATTGTCTCTTCATCCCCACTTGTAATTGTTGAGATCCATGATGCAATGAAAGTCTTTGTTCCCTAAAAAGACAATTCAGTTTCACTTTCATTCAGTCTAATCCACCTCTCACAAACAGCAGAACAAGCAATAAAATATGTCTTACTCAGACACAGTCCCTTGTAACATAAAGCATATATTTTGTTCCTTTCATGCCTATGGATTATTCATTGTACCACACAGCCGTGTATTAGCATATCACATTAGCATGTGTAGCCTTCCTAATGTGCAAAACTAATCAAATGGTCCTCTTCACTTACAAAGAGTTTATACAGTATAGACACAATCACATAATGCATGAGAAATTAAGATGGATCCATAAAACTAGTTTGAATAGTGTCCAAAACGATGAATTCTGCTTCACAATATGTAGCAACAAGAGCCTACAACAGAGGACCACCAGAAAGAATTCTGGTCCTGGCATTTTGTTTCTTGAAATTGTGATCAGAGCAGGGGTACACAGAAAGACTGAGTGGCTACAGCTAGACACCACTAATAATATCTGACTCATCATTCCTATAGACACCATTACCTTTAGGCAGAGATACCATACAGAATCGCACCGGGGTTGCATTTGTGCCAGCTTTAAAAATGCTAAGGTGATTTAAATGAGTTCAGTTTTTTAGGGGGGATATGTGCAGTTAGTTGTACATTATCATCATGAAACAGCTGTTCAAGACAATCTTCTGTTCATCATCTGTCCTCCAAAATCTGTTCTGAGGTTTTCCTCAACCCTTTGGAGCACATTGGGGGGGGGGCATGTAGGGAGAGGAGAGGTGGGCGAAGTTCTCTTGTGCAAACAGAAGTCCTTGGATAAATGGCAACTTAGCTAGATACAACCCACTGTTTGTAGCATTATACAGTGGTACCTTGGGTTACAGCTGCTTCAGTTTACAGACGCTTCAGGTTACAGACTCTGCTAACCCAGAAATAGTACCTCGGGTTAAGAACTTTGCTTCAGGATGAGAACAGAAATCGCGCGACAGTGGCATGGCGGCAGTGGAAGGCCCCATTAGCTAAAGTGGCACCTCAGGTTAAGAACAGTGTCAGGTTAAGAACGGACCTCCAGAACGAATTAAGTTCTTAATCCGAGGTACCACTGTATACAGATATGATCACATGGATCATCCCACTACTTTTTCAGATCAGTCTGGGACAAAAGGTGAACCATCAATTCCTTGGAGTGAATGCTTTCTATGGTGGGTGTCTGCTTTTGTGGCATGCTCCTCTGTACATGGGACGTGGGTGGCGCTGTGAGTTAAACCACTGAGCCTAGGACTTGCCGATCAGAAGGTTGGCGGTTCATTTTTTTTTTAAATAATATTTATTAGTTTTCCAACAAATTAAACACAACACTACAAAACACCAAAAAAAGAAAAAACATACAATACAATACAAAAAAGAAACAAACAAAACAAAACAAAACAAAACAAAAACCATTTAAAACACAATCCAATTTCAACATCTTATCTTTCTTTCCCTTATTTCCTCGACCTCCTCACACCTCCCTTTTTGTATTCCACTTCTGTTAATTGTTTCAGCAATTCCCTTCCATCTTCCTCTGTTTTCTATCCTATAACACATTCTAACCATATTTTTCCCTTTAAAGCTCTATTAATCTATTTATACTTAATTCCTTGTAACATTTCTACTAAAGCCATATAACTTCATTCCAACATTTTTCTAACATTCATTAATTTTACAGTATTTCTGTAAATAGTCTTTAAACTTTTGCAGTCTTCTTCCACCGACTCTTCCCCCTGGTCTCGGATTCTGCCAGTCATTTCCGCCAATTCCATGTAGTCCATCAACTTCATCTGCCATTCTTCCCTGGTGGGTAAATCTTGTGTCTTCCAATATTTCGCGATGAGTATTCTTGCTGCTGTTGTTGCATACATAAAAAAAGTTATATCCTTCTTTAACACCAATTGGCCGACCATGCCCAGGAGAAAGGCCTCTGGTTTCTTAAGGAATGTATATTTAAATACCTTTTTCATTTTGTTATATATCATCTCCCAGAATGTCTTAATCCTTGGGCACATCCACCAAAGGTGAAAGAATGTACCTTCAGTCTCATTACATTTCCAACATTTATTATCGGGCAAATGATAGATTTTTTCAAGCTTAACTAGTGTCATGTACCACCTGTAAATCATTTTCATTAAATTTTCTCTTAGGGCATTACATGCCGTAAATTTCATACCTGTGGTCCATAACCGTTCCCAGTCAGCCATCATTATGTTATGTCCAACATCTTGTGCCCATTTAATCATAGCTGATTTCACCATTTCATCCTGAGTGTTCCATTTCAACAGCAAGTTATACATTCTTGACAAATTCTTGGTTTTTGGATCTAACAATTCTGTTTCCAATTTTGATTTTTCCACCTGGAAACCAACTTTTTTGTCCAATTTGTATGCCTCCATTATTTGATAATAATGGAGCCAATCTCGCACTTTGTTTTTCAATTTTTCAAAGCTCTGCAATTTTATTCTCTCTCCATCTTGTTCCAGAATTTCCCAATATTTCGGCCATTTGGCCTCCATATTGAGTTTTTTCTGTGCCTTCGCTTCCATTGGTGACAATCATCTTGAGGGGTTTTTTTCTAACAAATCCTTATATCTTATCCAAACATTAAACAATGCTTTTCTAACAATATGATTTTTAAATGCTTTATGTACTTTTACCTTATCGTACCACAAATATGCATGCCAACCAAATACATTGTTAAAACCTTCTAAATCCAACACTTCAGTATTTTCAAGAAGCAGCCATTCTCTCAGCCAGCAAAAAGCAGCTGATTCATAATAAAGTTTAAGGTCTGGCAGGGCAAATCCACCTCTTTCTTTAGCATCCGTTAATATCTTAAATTTTATTCGAGGCTTCTTACCCTGCCAAACAAATCTAGAAATATCCTTCTGCCACTTCTTGAAACAATCCATCTTATCCAAAATTTGCAATGTTTGGAACAAAAATAACATCCTTGGCAGCACATTCATTTTTATCACAGCAATTCGGCCTAACAATGATAACTTCAAATTTGTCCATACTTCTAAATCCTTTTTCACTTCAGTCCAACATTTTTCATAATTATCCTTGAATAAGTTCACATTTTTAGCAGTCATGTTAACCCCTAAGTATTTCACTTTTTTAACCAATGTTAGTCCTGTCTCCTCCTGAAACTTCTCTCTCTCATTCATAGTTAAATTTTTCTCTAGAACCTTGGTTTTCATCTTATTCAACTTGAAACCTGCAACCTGTCCAAATTCTTGAATCAGTTCCAATACCCTTTTAGTACTAGGTTCTGGCTCCTGTAAATGTGAATTACAAAATCTTCGCAGATATTTTGGCTAAAAGATTAAAAAAGGTGTTAGCAGAAGAAATTCATACAGACCAATCGGGCTTTCTCCCGGGCAGACATTTGTCTGACAATACGAGGAATATAATTAATATTCCAGAAGGTTGGCGGTTCAAATCCCTGCGATGGGGTGAGCTCCTGTTGCTCGGTCCCTGCTCCTGCCAACCTAGCAGTTCCAAAGCACGTCAAAGTGAAAGTAGATAAATAGGTACCACTCCGGCGGGAAGGTAAACGGCATTTCCGTGTGCTGCTCTGGTTCGCCAGAAGCGGCTTAGTCATGCTGGCCCCATGACCTGGAAGCTGTACGCCGGCTCCCTCAGCCAATAAAGCGAGATGAGCGTCGCAACCCCAGAATTGGTCACGTCTGGACCTAATGGTCAGGGGTCCCTTTACCTTTACCTTACTCTGTACATATGCTGAAGACAGTGCTACATGATATTATTTCATCCTCTCCTCTCCTAAGCTCTTTTGTTTAAAATTTAATTTGCTCTCTTCTCAGGTTCTTAGATCCCAGTGTGTAGAATATTGGGGCTTTTGATCTAAAAATTCATTTTCTGAAACATATTTCTGTGGCATAGGTCTTTTATAGAAATCTCTCTATGGTTATTTATTCTGTGAAAGGTCTATTAATATGCACAGTTGCACATTTGAGCAGAAAATGTGCATTTTTGGCAGACAAACCCAATCTGTGTCTTAACAGCCTTGAAAAGCTTCTATAATGTCAAACTTGGCTTGCATATCACACAGGCAGTCATATAGGCTATGGCTTTGCATTCTACTTAACAGTCAAACCACATGATTAAATTATGTTTGGGAAATCAAGGAAAATTAGTATCAAACCATGCTATGGCTATTGGCTCAAACCATGAAACCTGACCAATATGAAACTAAAGCATTTTCATAATGATTACTCTTCACTTTATCCTTTCATTACTGTAGATGACTATCTAATTTATTATGAAAGGTTTCATTTCAGTAGTTCTTTTCCCTCTCTTGTTTATTATTTTCAGTAATTAAATAAGTTGTACTTCAGGACCTCAGTTTGAAGTGTTGACAATTGCCATGGTGAGTGATTATTTCAGATTCTGCAGAGTTTTTATCACTGTAATTTTACAGTTTTCCTATCTTATTTTTGTGGACGTTTTCTTTATTTTAATAATAAGCACTGCTCTGAAATATGACACAGAGAGAGTGTAGGTAACAACATGCTTGTTTTATGTCACCAGAAGTATGTTTCCATAATCTTTCTGCGTTCTTAAAAGCGACAGCTTTGTACGAGCCTATCTAGTTACTTTTTGCTCAGGGCGCAAGAGCTGCAATGCAAGGATGGACAAGACGCTGGCAATGTCTAAAGGGAAATATGCTAAGGCAGGGAGTATCAGAGACCCAGTTCCAGGGCCAGTCCCCCCCCCCCATGAGCCAGACTGGAGCAGCAACCTTGGGCAGTGTCATCCCACAAGACAGGGCTTCCATGGCTGCCCCTCCTGCCCCTCCTGCCACCACAACGCCAGTAAGTGAGGCTTCCGGGGGGCAGCACTTTCCTGTTTTGTCTCAGGCAGTGGAACAGGGTGGGCCATCCCTGCCTAGTTCCCTTTCTGCTTGATGTTACATTTCTATTGGGTTTGATCCAGATTTCCCACAAGCAGTGTTCTATTCACTGGATGGTCCCACTTGAGGAAAGGAAAAGTGATTTTTGATGCTTCCTTCTTTCCCTTCAGCCACCCCACCTCGTTTTCCCTGAAAGGCTTCTCCATAAGTTTGAGGGGAGCCTCCAGAACATCATGGGAGCTGGTTCTGTGTGTGGAAGAAGAAAAATCACCTCCTGCCACCCACTTGTTGTAGTGGAAGCCTCTGTTAGACCTCAGCACCTTCCCTTCTGTTCTCATAAAGGCAAACCTCATTGACCTCGGCATTAAAACAGTTGTTGCAAATTGCAGTCCCAGCCACAGCGCCACCTTCCCCATGCAAGGCCTATAGCAGGCATGTCCAAGACATTGATCGTGATTGACTTGGAGACCCTGGGACTGATATTGGTCGATCGCAGGCTGAGAAAGAAAAGCCTTTCTCCGCAGCCTTGCACACAACAGAAGTCGCTGCTGCCGCCAGTCTCATGCAGGCCTGAGGTCCTCCTCTTTCTCCTCCTTCCTCCTGAAGCCGGCTTGCCTTCCTTCCCTGCCGCCTGCTCTGCGCTGCGCTGTGCTCTCGGGGGTTAGAGCTCCGGTTGTGGGGTGGACGTGGTGGAGGGGTGGAGGCAGGAAATGGAAAGCTCCACGCCTGCTCACCTGCTGGTTCAAATGCAACTAAAGGAATAAGGAGCCCCCTCCCCAAACAGCAAGGAAGGCCAAGAACAAAACACATGGGGGAAAGCCCCCTTTGCACTCCATGAGTTTGAGTGAGGGAAAGGCTTTCACGCAACAGATGGGGAGAGAGAGGTGGAGGAAGGGCGTGGGGATGCTGACACCAAGTCACCTGTGATTTAAAGCAACAGTAAGGGAAAGACCGAGAATGGCCGGCGCACTTTGACTGGCTCCTCAGATCTGTGTAAATTAATATAAAAATATAGGTTGACTTTTCTCACTTGTTTAGTTACATGTCCATCTAACAACTATTTGGATCTGTCAAACACAACTTTGGATCTTTGGATCTTTACAAACACAACTACAATCTGTGAAATAAAGATCCATTTATCTATCATCTATCTATCATCTATCTATCTATCTATCTATCTATCTATCATCTATCTATCTATCTATCTATCTATCTATCTCTATCTATCTAACTATCTATCTATCTATCTATCTATCATCTATCTATCATCTATCTATCTTAAATGACTTCGGAGGGTGGTAGATCACTGCCAGTTTTTGATATTGGATTGTAGATCACACCCTACTCGAAGTTGGACATGCCTGGCCTATGGCTAAGGTGTAATGAACAAACTCAGAGGCACAATGATCTGGATTAGAAATGGCCACAACTTTATTGATTCCCGATGTATGTGGATTTGGCTCAGGCATTGTGTGTGTATCTGTTTTAGCCTCCTGGTGGAGGGCTGAAACTTTTGACAGGGTCATCCAAGGATTATGACCTCTCCAAGATGCCAGTCTCCTGAGGTGGCCATCCCCAGGCTGCTGCTGGAAGCTCTATGGCCCATCTGCCCCACATTTGGATTCTGGACAGAGATTTCCACCAAGACCCCTCTAATGAATGCACCGCTGGTCCAGGTGCAGTCCAGGTGATGCACCACTTCATCCAATAGCTTGATGACTAAGATTCTACCAATGCCTTAACCGCCACTCAGTGTGGGTCTTGAGACACCTCACTGCCAAACTGCCTACAGCTGCAAGCAACCAGAGCTGCCCTTAGACACGTCTGCCAACCAGCACTCATTCCCCGAGGTGGATAAGTGAATGCCATCAGGTCTGAAAAGGTCCCGTTTATCAAATTTGATGTCAGGCTGGGGGATGGCATGCCCTCCAAGTTGCTCTGTCACTTGCCGCAGCACCTTGTTGATCTTTCACAGTGCAAAGCTCATTTGTTCCCTGCCACTGATGCCACGGGAGGAGCTCAGACCAGAAGATTGTGAGGCCTGGATACTGTGTGCACATACTTTCAATGTCAGCAACTGCTGCCATGATTAGCTTGATTCCCTTCATGGGAACCCGATCATTTTCACCCAGCTGGAAGACTAACAGGTCTTTGGCATCATGATTTGTGAATTCATGATTCAGTTTGGGGTGAAAAGTTCCACGTTATCCCATCCAGGTCTCGGTCGCTCTGGGCTGGAGACTGAGGAACGCACCCCAAGATGCTGCTTGTGTGTGCTGCCATGCCCAATGCACAACACTGTGGCCCACAATCTATATGTTCTTGCAAGGGATTCCTGAAAGAGAATAATTACGAAGATGAAATGAGTGAGGGGACTTATGGGTGCACATAGCCCTTCCATGCATGAAGAGTCAGCTTTTATGTGTCATGGCTGGCCAGAGAAATACTCAGCAGCCAGCCAAGCCTGCTGATTCCGTGAGGGGCCACAGCAGCTACCCACCTGGGAAAGCAGGTAAGCGGCCATTCGTGTAATATAGAAAAGGTATCCTGAAAGCAAGACTGCTGCCTATCCATTTTCCATCTGGAGCACAACATTTGTTGCTTTCAAGTTCCTCCCCTTCATCTTTTTTCTGGGATCTCTTGGCCCCAAACTTTTACTTTGTCTGCTGCCCAGTGTTATACCCATATGTCTCGCTGAGTCATAGACCTACCTGTGAGCCTTTATTAATTAATTAATTAATTAAGTAATTTATACATACATACATACCCCGCCCATCTAGCTGGGTTTCCCCAGCCACTCTAGGCGGCTCCCAACAGAGTATTAAAGCACAATAAAACATCAAACATTAAAAACTTCCCTAAACAGGACTGCCTTCAGATGTCATCTAAAAGTCAGATACAGTCAAACCTCAGTTTTCGAACATTTCAGTTGCCAAATGTTTTGGGAGCCAAACGGCGAAAACCCGAAAGTGAATGTTTCCGTTTTTGAATGCTCCTCGGAAGTCAAACAGCTTCCAAGGCGCGTTTCTCCATTTTCCCCATTGAACTTGTTGACAGCCCTTTGATCCTCAGTTTTTGAACGTTTCAGAAGTCGAATGGACTTCCGGAAGGGATTACGTTCGAAAACCAAGGTTCCACCATAGTTGTTTATTTCCTTGACATCTGATGGGAGGGCGTTCCACAGGGTGGGCACCACCACCGAGAAGGCCCTCTGCCTGGTTCCCTGTAACCTCACTTCTTGCAGTGAGGAAACCACCAGAAGGCCCTCAGAGCCGGATGCTCCTTCATGTATTTAAGGCTTTCAAGGTCAGCACCAGCACTTTGAGTTGTGCCCAGAAACGTACTGGGAGCCAATGTAGGTCTTTCAGGACCGGTGTTATATGGTCTCAGCGGCCGCTCCCAGTCACCAGTCTAGCTGCCACATTCTGGATTAGTTGTAGTTTCCAGGCCACCTTCAAAAGTAGTCCCACATAGAGCACATTGCAGTAGTCTAAGCGGCAGATAATTAGAGCATGCACCACTCTGGTGAGACAGCCTGTGAGTAGGTAGGGTCTCAGCCTGCATACCAGATCATCATCATAAACTTTATTGCACTAGCCAAAGGCCATGGCATCATTCACAAAGGAAGCAAAAAGCCAATAGCCCTGGTTAACTCCACATAGCAGGCCACCAGGGATTCCCCTGAAAGGCCATCAACATGGGATAAAGCATCCCCAACCACGCTCTGGAAATCATTTGGATCCATTAATAATAATAATAATAATAATAATAATAATAATAATAATAATAATAATAATAATACTGGTAGCCTGGTTTAGGCATGAAATATGCAGCACCAGTATACATAACACCAGTGCTTTTTTCTACAAATTTTTTTAGGGGTACTCTCATTTTCCTACACATATTGAAATACTGCCCCTCAATGAGGCCAAACTTAGATTCACAAAATGTTTAGGGGGTATGTGTACCATTGTGTTGCCCCAGAAAAAGAGCACTGCATAACACAGTGTAGTATTTTTTAACAAGATTTTAGGGGCATGCTCAAAATTTTCCTTCTGTAATGCTATTGAGTGATGAGGATAAATACCCAGGGGTTGCACAATGATTTCACTGTGCTTTGACTGGATCACTCAGGTTCATGCTGTGGAGTTCCTTCGCAGTATTACTGTGTGGAGAAATATGACTGAGGTTGTATAAAATCTAGAGGAAACTAAGTTCTACATCCGAGGACACAGCAGCCATCTCTGTGATCTAGACTGCTAGATGGCAAGTATTTCCCATGCTCATATGCAGCATGATTACAGAGAGGAATGTGGCAGTGAAAAGCAGTGTTCATGGGACTTGTCAATTTACAGAAGCAATAGAGTAGGTGAGCTGGAAGCCCCTGGATCTCAGCTGCAGCAGCCTTTGAGATCTCCAGCATTCATAAAAATGAATGGCTCCCTTGAGTGAACAAGCGCTCCAAAGTAGCATGAGTTTGCCTGCTTCAATGTGGCTTCAGTGTGGCTTTATTATTGTGAAGGTTTCCTAGCTGTTTTAACTGGGGATAAAGGCTTATTTAAAATTCAGACTCATGTGAACTTTGATATAGATTGCCTTAAATTACTCCTTATTTTCAATACAATTTAAAACAAGATGTATCCAGTAAACCAGGTTCCTCATTCCATGCAGTGATAAGAAGGTGGGTATTGGATTTTATTTCTTCCTGTTGTGCACTTGAACTGAAAGGACAATCAAAGATTGTTCTTGGAACGACTCAAATGGTAACTTTTTCTTAGTATCAAATAATGCAGAAAGAACAGAAAGTACATGAATGATATGGGGGAAAGCTTAGTTAGTTATGCAGCTTTAGTACTTGTTGCATGAAAGTACCAAGAGGAATGCAAGGAATGCTCCCTTTATCTACTGGACATTATTCCATTGTTGGCATAACATCTCCAGGAGAAGTTATGATGACCAGGCAGAAACATACCTGTACTGTTATAGATTGCAACTGCATAGCCATGTTAAATGTCAAAGCCATCTTGATCTGGAAAGTCTGTATCTGGTTGGTCAAAGGATCAATAGGCTCTGGCAATCTTTGTTCTGAAGATGTCAACTCTGAGGAGTCAGCATCCATACTCTGTTTCAGCTGAGGCATAAACAGATTTTAGCAAGATATTATGCTCTGGTCATGACCATAAATCAGCTGTGCATTTGAATGAGGATGCATTCTGTCTGTGCTGTGTTGCTTTGAACTGAATGCACCTGTAAGGTGCATTAGAATTTGCATCCCTGTTGACATTTAAATGCTACTAGCTGTGCATTAACACCTTGTTTATAGTATTGTGAGGGGGTTTGGGGGTCAGCTGCATGCCTGAGTCCTTTCTAATTCCTGTATTCAACAAGGATTTAGCACTGGCTGCCTAAATATGGGTGGCTAAGGTAACAAAGAAAGTGGCTCTGTGCCAGAGGACTGTCAATTTGAAGGACCAAAACCAGAGTTGAGGTGTGTAAGTGACATGAATTCCTTGAAGTGTACTTGTGTGTTGTTGTCTTGGAAGATATTTAATAGGGTTGGTTCTGGAGTTGTTTCTATTACCTGTTTTGCTATTTTAGAAATTTCCTGCAGCACTGATATCCAGAAGGATTGAACTTTGGGGCATTACCACCACAGGTGGAGGTGCGTGCCTATTGCGGTGCAGCCTCTTCAGCATTTAGATGAAGTTCCTGGGTGTATCTGTGCTAGCTTCCATGGTGTTAGGTACCATCTATATATAAGTTTTTGGGTGAGTTCTCCTCTTTTGGACGAGATGGATTTGAATGGTGGTTTAGACCAAAGACTAGACCACTGGGTATGGTTTAATTCATGTCCTTTGTCCTGCTCCCATTGTGGAAAGGGGGTCTGTAGTGTCTTGGAGTAGTAGTTTATATGCCCCTTTACTGTGTTCCTCTGTTGTTAGGAGGAGTTTCTCAAAGCTAGTCAGTGGCCTAGTGGCTGCTGTTTTTGTTGCTGGGAACAACCATTAGTATTCTTCTGTAAAATAAGTGATGTCTATGTAACTTACGGGAGTCACTGGTTAATTGGGATACAGAATTTGAACTATTCCCTTTCCTTTTACTCTTCCTATGTCAGGGATGTTTACATTTGAATACTGTCAACAAATCATTTTTACTGATGATGTATTATAACTGATATTTGCTTGACTTCGTATTTGCTTGACATCGTGCTAGATGTTGTGCTCCTTTTAAAAGAATGTATGAACCTATTACCACTTAAAAATATTGTGATTGTATAGAAAAAGTCTACAAGGTTAAAACAATAAAAATACAGTGGTACCTCGGGTCAAGTACTTAATTCATCCCGGAGGTCCGTTCTTAACCTGAAACTGTGCAGAACCTGAGGTACCACTTTAGCTAATGGGGCCTCCCGCTGCTGATGCACCGCCGCCGTGCGATTTCTGTTCTTATCCTGAAGTAAAGTTCTTAACCCGAGGTACTATTTCTGGGTTAGCGGAGTCTGTAACCTGAAGCGTCTGTAACCCGAGGTACCACTGTACATTGATTCCATCTGTAAAACCAACACAAACAATATCCAACAATGTTACCTTGAAAATACCTTTTAAAGGGAAAAAAGAAAAAGTACTTTGGAGAAGCACCTAAAACAGCAAATACAGTGGTACCTCGGGTTACGAACTTAATTCATTCCCGAGGCCCATTCTTAATGCGAAACCGTGCTTAACCTGAGGCGCACTTTCACTAATGGGGCCTCCCACTGCTGCCACACCACCACCACATGATTTCCATTCTCATCCTGGAGCAAAGTTCGCAACCTGAGGTACTACTTCCGGGTTTGCGGAGTTTGTAACCCAAGGTACCACTGTAGTTGGCACCATCCTAATTCCAGGGGGATTGTATTCTGAAGTGTGGCTGCCTCAGGTTCTCATTAAATGAACTTGCAGGACATGTGGATTACCACAAGAGAGCCTTGCTCAATGACCTAAGGGCTCAAGGAAACAGCCTGTCAAGGAAACAGGTCCAGGCTATTAGGGATTTATACACCAACAGTAAAATCCCAAATTTGGCCCAGTAGCTGATTGGCAGCTGGTTCAAATCCTTGAGCAGCAGTGTCCCATACAGGTGGGAGGTGGCATTCTGAACCACCAGCAGCTTTTGGACTTCACATAAAGCATGCAGTAGTAATGTTTTTATTACCAAGGTAATAAAGGTACTTGTTAGACTTCTTGCTCACTTTTTTTTGAGTTACAGTGGTACCTCGGGTTAAGTACTTAATTCGTTCCGGAGGTCTGTACTTAACCTGAAACTGTTCTTAACCTGAAGCACCACTTTAGCTAATGGGGCTTCCCACTGCCGCCACACCGCCGGAGCACGATTTCTGTTCTCATCCTGAAGCAAAGTTCTTAACCCAAGGTACTATTTCTGGGTTAGCGGAGTCTGTAACTTGAAGCATATGTAGCCCGAGGTACCACTGTATTACAGAAATAACTCAAAGTGACTTACAACATTAAAAAACCTTGCATTAAAACCAGCCTAAAGCAAAATGAAAAAATCTAAAACATTTTTAAAAGATCTATGATTCTATGATCCCACCTGCTGAAGGGGCTTACCAGTGCATGACCCACAGTGACCAAAGTCTGCATGTGTCCTCCAAGTCCAGGATATCTAAGGGACTGTCTCCTCCTCTGCTTATCCCGTCTGCTCCCTAAGATCCCTCAGAAAGGCTCTTGTCTGTAGATTGAGGCACGACTGATCAGGCGAGACAGAGAGCCTCGCCCGTACTTTAGGCAACCTTGCCCTGGAGGATCCACACCTGCCACATGCCTGGTTAAAACTTTTTTTTCTAGCAACCATTTGTCTTACCGATCAGATGGTTTTTATCTGGTCCTGTTTCCATTTTCATACTTTGGGGTCTTTTTTTCTTTTGTACATTATTACCAGATCGTTTTTAATTGTTGTAAGTTGATACAAATGCATTAGAAGGGTATGGAACACATTTTCAGATGAATAAAGGGATAAAAGCAGCTTCGTTAATAACATCTAAAGTCTTTGTCCTTATGCATGTCCATATGTTTGCTCTTCTGTAAAGAGAAAATTGGGTGCTGTGGTCCCACAGCATGGTCTGAAAGCTTGTGAGGCTGAAGCTAAGCAGGGTTGGGTCTGGTCAGTGCCTGGATGGGAGACCTCCACCTTGCATTCTGTGACAGGACATAACTGTAATGAAATAAATAATGGAGAGCCCCAGACTCTATAGACTATGAGAGAGCCTTTCCTCAATTTGTGCCTTCCAGCTGTTAGAACATAGAAAGCTACCTTTATACAGAGTCCGGCCATTGGACTATCTAGCTTGGTATTGTCTGGCACCAGCTTTTGCACAATTTCAGGGTGGATATTCTCCCCCCTCCCTGGAAATGGCCAGGGACCGAACCTGTGACCTTCTGCTTGCAGGGCAGATACGCTACCATTAGTCATGGCTGAGGCTGAAGGTGTTGTAGCCCAAGACAGCTGGAGGGCACCAGGATAGGGGAAGCTGCTACAAGAGAAGCACACATTTTTGAACAGGAAACTGGAAGTTGGGTATTTTTTTCCTGCTCAAAATAAGTGGTAGAACCATTTTCCAGGAAATTGCAAGATGAAGTGCAGCAAGATTTATTGAAACAAACTGAAGCCCTGCAGCTGCATTGCTTGATTGATATACAGTCCACAGGTGCCAGGACTTGAGAATTTTTACCTAAACAGCAAAGTTGCAAGTGCTATTCCAATTCAAATAAAGCATGTATTATTCAAATGGCTTTGGTAGCTTTTTTTTAATCTGCACAGTGTCATTATTCAAAGAACAGACTAACCCTGTTTTTTTCTTCTTCTCATGATAAAGTTAATCTTTGCACTGTAGAGATTAGTGAGGTTATGACACCGTTAGCTAAATCTATCCTTCCCACAGCTCTTACTACTAAAGCTGACCCTTCCAGCAATAATTCCTTATATATCCCACCCAAGAATTACTTAGTAAGGCACAAGTGTGATTTGAACCACCCTGTGTGAACCTCCATCTCCTTGATCACCACTTAAATATCACTGATCAGGAGCAAACTTTCCCAGCAAATTCCTGCAGCTGACTTGGCTTTGACAGCAATTGTTGCTACTTAGGAGTCTAACTTAGGAGTTTTTACTAACTTATTTTGAATCTCTGAAGCTGAGTTTAATTTTTAACATGTATTTTTAATGGCATTTATATGGTAGATTTCAGAATGTGTATTATCTCTATTTAATGTGTATAATCTGTATTTAAATGTATAATAATGTGTATACCGGTAATTGCTGTTTAAAGGCGTTATCAGGAGGGAGCTTAACTGAACCAAGAATCAGAACTGGAACTTGTTTACAATGCTTGATCTCAGTTCTGTATCATCTCATGTTTTCACTGATCATGTACAAAATGTTTTTCCCCTGGTAGTATATAGCCAGAAAATCAGCCCCCTTCATCCAGAGCAGGTTGTGGAAGAGGAGAACCATGTATGTCAAGTACTGAGTTCCTTTGAGGAAATGCAGGATATAACTGTATTAAGTAAAAATCCATAGCACTGAATTGCTACAGAGAGCAAGCTCAGCCTCTGTGTCGCTTTCAGGCCCACTTTCAAGACTACCTCCCAAAAGGCAAACAAGCTTTCTACCTCCCCCAACCAAGCAATGATTGACATTTCTAAGAAAAATAGGTACAAGATATTGGATCCATTCAAAGTCAACACTCAAACAAGAAAAAGGATGTTAACAATTGGTTCATAAACTTCTATAAACACTTTTTTTTATGAAGCCTCTAATCTGGCTTCACTTTGCTGTTGTCCCAATTTCCTATTTTTGACTGAACTCTGCTTTTCACCTATTGAGAAAATACACAGCTATACTCTGTCAAGTTGGGGCCACACATCCCTTGCGTGAAAAATAATAACCCACCCAGAGAATACCTTTAGGTGCTTGTGCAATTTTTAAAAAATACACCATTTTGGAATCATGGTTGCATGCAACAAAAAGACTTCTTCTCACAGCCATCCAGAATTGTTGTGATTACTATGAGCATAAGACACCCATTACCCATTCCTTGAAAATACTACGTGGTGCTTAGCAGTGAGTGTCTGCAACCAGTTTGGATTTATAGGCATAACGGAGGCACTCCCTTAACTGTTGTTCTAACTTAACAATATCCTCTAGTAGATTCTTCCCCACTGCACACATACATATATGGCATATATGTTTGGTTTTCCCCAAGAGGTCTTTTCAAAGGTTTCCAGCTTAAAAAAAAATTAAAAAATACCAGATATAATATGTTCAGCCGCATATTAGAACATTTGAATATGAATATGTAAAGTCATTGCCAAAAACTATTGAGCTTATGATCAGGAGTAGATTTTACTTTAGTTCAGTTCAGTTCAGTTCAGATTATTATTATTATTAATTTTTAAGACTCCTTATTCTTGTACTTAAGTATAAAGAAATGTCAAAAGGGGCTTAATAATGGGCACAGTATAATAAATGGTAAACCCTTCACAAATCCGGAGCTGAACGGCGCCTTGTCTGCCTCCTTCTGGCAGCTCCTGCAGCCAAGCAGGTGCCAAAGGTCTTGCTCTGCTTTCCTTTGGACCCCATCAGTGCCAGGGTGGAGGAAGGGGGGCGGTGTGGGTGGGCCACCCCAGGTATCACCACTGAGGAGGGTGACAAAATGCCGGGCGGCACTCACCACGGGGCCTGCAGCGTGCCCGAGACACGGGGTGGTTTGGGTGCCCGCAGGTGCCGCACTGCCCCAAACCGTCTGCCCACCGCCTCCCCCTCAGCTGTAGGGCGGCTGAGGGGGAGGAGGCAAGCACTCCTCAGAGGCCCCGCGGAGCGTCCTGCCCCAACTCGCCCCAACCTGGGGGCAGTGCACACGTGCTGCCCCAGGCACCCAATCGGCTGCATCTTGTCATCTGGGCAGCCCAGGAGCTCCAGACACGCTGCCCAGACTTGTGCCTTGGGGAGGTCACTCTGGGGCTGCTAATGCAGCAGTTTGACTTCACCCCCAGAGGGACACTCCATTGTCTCTCAAGATAGAGGGATGCCAACAGCAACAACTAAAAACAGTAAAGTCACTGGGTTGTATCCAATGGGGGCTTGGTGCTAGCAAGGGCAAAACTTCTGCTTGTGTGGAGCAGGATTCTTAGTCTTCACACCCCCCCTCCCCGCTGTGGAGCTCTTACCCACTGAAAAAGTTGCTTCTGAGTCTTGGGGGACCTTCTGAAAGAGCGCAGGGTGTGGCATGAAGAACTGCAGTAGGGGAGGGGGAGCAAATACTTGTTGCCTTGCCTTAGTGTAAGAAGACCCACTTTCTAGGATCACAGTGCCAGCACAACTTGAGGCTCCTGTTTTCTAGGTTGGGATAGAATCTCAGGTGCAGGGGCTGGATGAGGCCCTCCAGGCCCCTCTGTCTGGTCCTCGGCCCTTTCCCCAGGCCAGACCTCCCAGTCCTGCTCTGAGTCCTATGTGAGTTCCTTTGTCTGGATGAAATGTGTCCTTGGAGTGTGGTGATGATGTATCTTTCTTTCCTCGATGGAGGGTGTGTGTGTGTGTGTGTGTGTGTGTGTGTGTGTGTGTGTGTGTGTGTGTGTGTGATACCATTTGTCTTTTCTGTGACCGGAATTTGGCCACCTGTGCCCAGTGATGAGTCACACCCATTGCTCTGCCCACTGTTGCCTCGGGCTCCACTCTCCAGTGTCCTGGACAACCCCTGAGGTTCTCCATGATGGAATGCAACCCTCAGGCTGGAGAAGGTTTTCCTCCTCTGTTCTAGGTGCTTGAATCCAGCAAAGGTTATGCGTTTAGGTTGCGTACACACAATACAGTTAAAGCACATTTGAAGCACATTCTTAACTCAAAAGAATTCTGGACATAGGGAAGTTTTTTATTTTATTTTTTTATAAAATTTTTATTGCATTTTTTCCAGATAAAGAAACCAGTCAGATATACAAAGAAACAAGAACAGCAAGAAAATAAAAGGAAAAAAAATGAATCGTTTCAAAGCTTATTTCAGTCATCTATCGGACTTCCCCACATCTCCCGCACAATGCATTCTTAACAATAAAATTATCAGCAAATTGTAACCTTGTTTCATGTGTTTCTTTTATACTTTCAAATCATTGCATTTTAAGTTTAAATTACTTATTATCCATTTACTTTAATAACAAGTATAATATCATTTTAGACATTCAAACATTTAATCCTTCCATTGGTGTTACCTAATTTCATATATCGTCAGCTCTCATCGCTGGAGCTAACCTTCCAAATCATGCGAATTTTTATAGTTCATATAGCTTATAAAGTTTTTGCAAATAGTCCTTAAATTTTTTCCAGTCCTCCTCAATTGTTTCTTCTCCCAAGTCTCGGATTCTGGCAGTCATCTCGGCCAATTCCATATAGTCCATCAATTGCGTTTGCCACTCTTCCAGTGTGGGCAAATCTTGCGTCTTCCAATATTTGGCAATAAGAATTCTTGCTGCTGTAGTTGCATACATAAAAAACGTTCTATCCTTCTTTAACACCTTTTGGCCGACAATGCCCAAGAGGAAGGCCTCCGGTTTCTTAGGAAAGGTGTACTTAAACACCTTTTTTAACTCATTGTAAATCATTTCCCAGAAGGCCTTCACTTTTGGACAAGTCCACCATAGGTGAAAGAATGTCCCTTCAGCCTCCTTACATTTCCAACATTTGTTATCAGACAGATGATATATCTTAGCAAGCTTGACTGGGGTCATGTACCACCTGTATATCATTTTCATAATGTTTTCTTTCAGGGCATTACATGCCGTAAATTTCATACCGGTGGTCCATAACCTTTCCCAGTCTTCAAACATGATGTTGTACCCAATGTCTTGAGCCCATTTTATCATGGCTGATTTAACTGTTTCATCCTGAGTATTCCATTTAAGCAGCAAGTTATACATTCTTGATAATAACTTAGTCTTTGGTTCTAACAGTTCTGTCTCAAGTTTCGATTTTTCCACCTGGAATCCTGTTTTTTTGTCCAACTTAAAAACCTCATGAATTTGGGCATAATGGAACCAGTCTTGCACCTTATTCTTTAGTTTTTCATAGCTCTGCAGTTTCCAATTGTCTCCAATTTTTTCTACAATTTCCCAATATTTCGGCCAGCCGGCCTCCATATTGGGTTTTTTCCGAGCCTTGGCCTCCACTGGTGATAACCACCTCGGAATCTTACTTTCTAATAAGTCTTTGTATTTTGTCCAGACCATAAATATTGCTTTTCTGACAATATGATTTTTGAACATTTTATGTGTTTTTACCTTGTCGTACCACAAATACGCATGCCATCCTAACGAGTTATTAAAACCCTCCAGATCTAGGACATCAGTGTTCTCTAGCAGAAACCAATCTTTCATCCAGCAGAAGGCTGCAGCTTCGTAATATAACCTTAAGTCTGGCAGGGCAAACCCCCCTCTTTCTTTTGCATCAGTTAGTATTTTAAACTTTATTCGGGGCTTTTTGCCCTGCCAGACAAACTTTGAAATGTCCTTCTGCCACTTTCCAAAACATTCCACTCTGTCCACGATCTGTAGGGTTTGAAACAAAAACAACATCTTTGGCAATACATTCATCTTTATAGCTGCAATTCGGCCCAACAAGGAAAGTTTCAATCTTGACCAAATTTCTAGGTCTTTTTTAACTTCTGACCAGCATTTTTCATAATTATCTTTAAATAAGTTCAGATTTTTGGAAGACAAGTTGACCCCCAGGTATTTCACTTTTTTAACCACATTTAATTCTGTTTCCTTCTGAAACCCATCTGTTTCTGATGGTGTCAAGTTCTTTCCCAAAACCTTAGTTTTTTGTTTGTTCAGCTTAAATCCCGCCACCCGACCAAACTCTTGAATCAGTTCTAAAACTCTTTTTGTACTAGATTCTGGCTCCTGTAGTGTTAAGACCAAGTCATCTGCAAAAGCTTTCAGTTTATATTGTTTCGCTCCGACCCTTACTCCTTGTACCTGCCGGTCCTTCCTAATCATATTCAGGAGTACCTCCAGGACTGAGATAAATAATAGGGGGGAGAGGGGGCACCCCTGCCGTGTTCCTTTTTCAATTTGGAACTCTTCTGTCACCACATTGTTCACTATCAACTTAGCTTTTTGTTCTGAATAAATTGCTTCTATACCATTTTCAAACCCCCGTCCCACTCCCATCCCTTCCAAGTTTTTCTTCATAAATTTACAAGAAATGTTATCAAAGGCCTTCTCTGCATCAATAAAAATTAGCACTGCTTTAGTGTTAATGTTTGTTTGCAAAAGTTCCAGAATATCAATAATATTCCTAGTGTTGTCAAACAAGTGCCTGCCTGGGAGAAAGCCTGCTTGGTCCTTATGAATTACTTCATTTAGTACCTTTTTAAGTCTACTTGCCAAAATGTCTGCAAATATTTTGTAATCCACGTTTAGGAGTGAGATGGGACGGTAGTTCTTAAGCTGGGTCTTTTCAGTTTCCACTTTAGGTATCAATGTGATGAAAGCTTCTTTCCACGTTTCCGGTGCCCTTCCTCCCCCCATAATCTGATTGCAAACCTCCAGTAGTGGTTGTATCAAATAGTCCTTTAATGTCCTATAATACTTGGAGGTAAGTCCATCTGGGCCTGGAGATTTGCCCAACTGCATGTTCTGAATGGCATCCTCAATTTCCTGTTGTGTTATTTTATGATTCAAGATTGATCTCTTCTCCTGAGATAGTTCTGGTAAACTATTAGCTTTTAAGAATTGATCCATCTCAGACACTTCCTCAGGCCCTTGCGTGTACAATTTTTTAAAGTATTTCTGGAAACACTTTCTAATTTCACCTGGTTTCTGAATATTTTTCCCTTCAACCTCTAGATTGGTAACAAAGTTTAGTTTTTGTCTTTTTTTCAGCTGCCATACTAGCAGTTTTCCACATTTGTTCGCTGATTCAAAAGATCTTTGTTTCATTTGTTTAATTTTCCATTCCACTTCTTGGTTTATCAATTTCGTATATTGTGCCTGGTGGAATTTAATTTCTCTTAGAATCTCTTTTGATTTAGGTTTAGATCTCAATTTTTTCTCTCCATCTCTTATCTTCTCTAATATCTTGTCCTTTTTTCCATTCCAGAGTTTTTTCTTAATCGTATTCTGTTGTATCAGAAACCCTCTCATTACGGCTTTACTTGCGTCCCAGATTATTCTTTTTTCCACCGAGGTGTTCAAATTAATTTCAAAGTAGTCCTTTAAAGCTTTTTGGGCCTTCTTTACAATCTCTTGATCTCTTAGCAAGTTGTCATTCATTTTCCATCTGAAGGAACCGGGTGAAGTAAATCTCAATTCCATTTTCAGAGCGTTGTGGTCGGAGCAGGTCTTTGGGCAGATTTCCACTCTTGTAGTCTTAGGTGCCAGCCCTCTAGTTGTCCAGATTTGGTCGATTCTTGTCCAAGACAGGTGGGCCTCAGAGAAGAAAGTTCCATCTTTACCCAGAGGGTTCCTTGTCCTCCAGATATCAATCAAGTCCATATTGTCTGTCAGTTCAAAAAAGGTTTTAGGTAGTCTTCCATCCTTGGTCAAATTTTGATTTTGTGACTTATCCATAAGAGTGGAGACCACCCCATTCATATCTCCCATCATAATGATGTTAGAATAGTCCAGCAGTGTCTCATGCAGCTTCTTATAAAATTCCGATTTCCCCTCATTTGGTGCATAAATTCCTACTATCAAAACTTTTTCTCCTTGTGTTTGTATTTCAATTGCCAGGATTCTTCCTTGTTCATCTTTAAACAAAAATTTCGGTGACAAGTTCTCCTTTGCGTAGATCACCACGCCTCTCTTCTTGACTCTGTCTGATGAAATAAATTCTTGGCCTAGTCTTTTGTTGATTAACACTTTCCTGTGGAGTCTAGTCACATGTGATTCCTGCAAGCAAATTATGTCCAAATGTTCTTTTTTCAAAATATGAAAGATCCTTTTCCTTTTCTCCGGGGAATTTGCTCCATTAATGTTCCAACTATACAGCTGCAGAGACATCCTGAATCAATCTGTTGTTTCTATTATGGGGTGTCCTTCTTTTCTTCCGAATCCGAGGGTGTAGGTATTGGTGCTATTCCAGGCAGTGGCGGTGGCCAAGAAGCTGCTGCTCCCTTCTGAAGATCTTCTCCGTGGTCGTGCAGGAACTTCTGGTTGTCTTCTATTGTTTTAATTTTAACCTTCTTTCCTTTGTAATTGAAGGATAGACCTTGGGGAAACTCCCACCTGTAAGGAATTGCGTTACCTCTCAGTAGTTTTGCTAAGTCTGTATATACAGTCCTGAGATCCAAAAGTTGTTTTGGAATATCTCTGTAGATTTCCGCTCTTTTGCCTTGGATATCAAGTGATTTCTTAAAATGGAGGTCTAATATTTTGTCTTTCTCCTGTTTAGTCCTCAAAATAATCAGACAGTCTCTGGGTCTGTCCTTCCTTGCTGCTCTTCCCAGTCTAAACACAGTTGTTATTTTAAAGTCTTTATCTTCTTCTATACCCCAGAACTTAGAAAATTCTGCTGTCAAGTAGCCAGTCAAATCTTCTTTCTCAAGCTCTGGGATAAATCGTAATCTTAAATTATTTTCCCGATTTCTCAGTTCCACCATAGACAGGTAGGCCTGCTGGTCACTAATATGCTTATGTAGTGGCCTTACCTCTCCTTTTAGTTCGTCCACTTTCTGGTTTGCTTGGTCTGCTTTTAAGTTTGCAGCCTCAGCCAATTTCCGATTCTTAGTAGTGGCGTCTTTTAAGTTCCCAATTGCTTGTGAGTGTTGTGCCACTTGTTCAGATAGTTTTGTAATGGAGGATGTAGCTAAGTCAATTTTTGCTGTTTGATCATCTACCTTCTTATTTAAAATTGCAAATTGTTGTAGCATTTCATTTAGAAGAGTATCAGCTCCCCCTGCAGCCATATCCTCTGTTGTTGGCTGTTCAGCTTCCTTTAATACAGCTGGGACAGCTTCCTTTAATACAGCTGGGACTGATGATCTACGTGACTGAGAAGTCAAAGTTGTTTGCACAAGTTGGCCTTTCCCTGCTTTCGCTTTTGCAGATCTTGTTTTCGGAGGGCCACTCATTCCACACCTGTCTATGAGTCAAGGTCAAATTGTCTGTTGTCCCATGGGAAAGACAGTTCCTCAGTGTAAATAACAAAACAGCAGAGAGTCAAAACAAAGTTACCGTATTTTTCGCTCTATAAGACGCACCAGACCACAAGACGCACCTAGTTTTTGGAGGAGGAAAACAAGAGGGGAAAAAATCTGAATCCCAGAAGCCAGAACAGCAAGAGGGATCGCTGCGCAGCGAAAGCAGCAACCCCTCTTGCTGCTCTGGCTTCTGGGATAGCTGCACAGCCTGCATTCGCTCCATAAGACGCACACAAATTCCCCCTTACTTTTTAGGAGGGAAAAAGTGAGTCTTATAGAGCAAAAAATACGGTAGTTCCCAGGAGTTTGTAAATCCCAAGTTCCACTAGAGGGAGTATTGTTACAGTTCAGGAAAGAAAGAAAAAAGTTTAGCCGCCATTAAAATCCCTGCGGCTAAATAATTTAACAATAGTCCTTAAATCTTTTTCCACTTGCAGAAACCTTCCCAAGTTGACACAAAGTCTCATCCAAAAGGTGCAGGCTGCAGTTACTTAATTGTATCTTCCAGTAGCGCCCCAATGTAACAATTTCAAATATATATTGTATCCGCAAAGACAACTCTTTTCCCTTCTGTCAGCCCGAGGCTTGGTTCTTAAGTTTTTAAAGTCCACAGAAGGAGGAGGATTCCCAATTTAAATCAACACAATAATAAAGAAGCAGAAAACTTGCCTTTCCTTTCAGTTGCCAATTCCACCAACGCACGATATTTCCAAATTTGTAATCCCTTTCAACTGCTTCCAGCTTGTCAGTTTCTTTGCCTTTCATTGCCGGAAGACGGACTTCCTTTTTTTCGTCTCCCGCTTTCAGCCAAATTCAAAATTTGTAATCCAAAATAGAGTAGTTCTTACTCACGAGTAGATGATTTAGAATCCAATGTTTAAGGAAGAAAGGTCAGCGCTCATCAGCAGCAGCCGCGCGGCTTCACTCCCGCAGAAAGAGCGATGAACTCACAGCACCGCTTCCCCTCCGCGCTTCCGGAGCCCCTTACGGGGTCCCTTCTTCGCTTTGGGGGTCGCTCCAGGTGCCCGCCGAGTCCCACGGCCATGGGCTCACTCTGCCCGTGGTTTTTCTTAATGGATCGTCGCTGTGCCGTAGCGAACGATCCTTTCCTGCGGAGCCCCTCTTCAGAGACTGAAGAGGACCGCCATTGCTTGTTTCGCGCTGCCTCCGGAAGTCCATAGGGAAGTTTTTTAAAATGTTTAATGTTTTATTTGTATATGTGTTGGAAGCTGTCCAGAGTGGGGCAACCCAGTCAGATGGGTAAGGTACAAATAATAGAGTTGTTGTTGTTGTTGTTAATTAATTAATTAGTTACTGCAGTTTCTGAGGGGTAACCTACAGTGCCTTGAAAACCTACAGGACCCAGAATTCTTTGAAGAAGAGAAATGTGCTTTGAATGTGCTTTAAAGGTATATCTGTGTAGGCAGCTGATATCTTTCCCAACAGTTCTTTTTATAATATCATTGTCCATCTCTCCCACTTTCTGCCCTAATCTATCCTCATGAAATTCAAACCTTTAACTTCCGATTTCTGTGCTTCTGTTCATCAAAAGATTTAAGTTTTAAACTTTTTTAAATGTTACATTTATTACAAGATAAACATTGTTCTGAAAGGCAACCAGCACTTTTGATACACACTTGTTGATGAATCTCTCCCCCCTCCCAATATATAGAAATTCCCAGCGGTTGCTAAACCAACACAGAGGGTTTTATTCTTTGGAGAGTTAATATACATCATGTGGGCTCAGGTTCTTTCCAGCTTAGTACACTGTTTCTTTTGAAGGATTTGCTTTCCTGAGTTGAACTTTCAGGACTCAGAACACCTTATCACACTTTCACAAGACCTTTCTGATAATTGAAAAAAAGCAAAAAACAACAGCCTAACAGCCTGTCAGGGCTTGTGCCAGTTAAATCCAAGCTCTCGGGGGATTTGTTTTTCTTTTGGCGTCAGATTAGATGTTCAAACGAAGCCGTGTTTTGGAGCTGCAAGTGGATGTCTGTAGAACTCGTAATGAGGCTAATCCCATGGCGGCACATTCCAAGCAGCTAATGGGCGCAAGTTCATTGCTTACTTTAACATCTCTTGGTCAAGAATGGAATGAATGACTTTGCTGGTGGGCGGTCAGGAGTGAATTATTAGTAGTAGAATGACCAGCAGCAGAAATGTGGACAAACTGCCCAGAGAGAACTTTAGACAGACTCAAATGCAGAAGATCAGGTAAATCATAACTAACATTATTATTATTTGGTGGCAGTGCTTAGTAACAAAATATTTCAGGGATATAAGACAGGAACAAATTTAAACTCCCACTATGAATGTATACATTTACAAGTAACTATTGCTATTTAGTGCTAGAATAATATATAGAATAATGATGGTGAAAAAATGGATCATAAATTTGTTTCATTCATGAAAGACATTATCATTCACAGTTTATTATTCACTGCTTATATCTAACATGCAGAAGTAATTGATAATTGCAAATTCATTAAACAATTGTTTTTGCTTTTGTGCCTTCATTCTGCAATATCTGTTAATGTAAATTAGTACTGATATGCTGCATTCATTGCCACTGATGCATTTCTTACTAACTGGCTGGTTTGGCCTGTAGAATGGAATGCCTTCTCCTTCGATTGCAGTGAAAATCAGTAATTATTAATAAGTAATTTATAGTTTCCTTGGGGCTGAAAAGACAGTAGTGGTTCAAATATTTTTTAAACAATGAAGGGTTTTTTCATACTTCAGTACCACACAAGACAGATTTTTGCCTAACTTCACAAATTTGAAATTAATGATATAATTGAAAATTAGAGGCAGATTATTATAGTAATAAATATTGTACTGTTTTTCTATTGGTAGTCTATTGCTAAAGCTGAAATTCGGGAATATATTGTATACAATTTTATTTATTAACTTTTGTCAATTGATCTTAATATCTTTCCTATCAGCCGACACAAAAAAATACTACTTAGCACCAAATGCTGGGATAAGTTCTGCTTGTGAAATTCTAAGTAGCTTCTTTTTATTTCTTTAAGATTTTTATATTCTGCTATAATGTTTATCCAAAGCAAGCTTACACTAAAAATTAAAACAAAGCAATAATAAAATATGCAATAAACCTAATAAAAGTAATTAATAACATGAGAACAATGGCCACATTAAAATAATAATTAAAAGAGCAAAGTAACAGAAAGTCTGATTAGAAAGATTGTTGTCAGGTCTAATCAGGCAATTCTTTTATACTTAACAGAGTGTTTCATATTTTACTTTTAAATTTAAGGTTGTAAGACCGGCAAATTAATTTTCTCTAAGCTACATTTTAAAGATAGCGCTCCAGAAATATATTATGGGCAAATTCATCAGTGGCAACATTTGAATAGTTTATGTACATTTTCATAAAACCTCATAAGTGAACCAAGAAATATGGATAAAATAGCTGCTTCTTGGTATTTTTGTACTAGGAAATTCTTTAGGCAGCTATCCAATAAAATTTAACACATAATAGCAATTTAATATTTACGTGGCGGGGGGGACGGGGGACGATGACTATCAGCACTCCAGTCACCTAAATATTAAACTAAATAAGTGAGCCAATGCAATTCAATAAAGCATAAGGTGTTTCACATTTCAAGTAATTCTTTGAAAAATGAATCATTAACCATTTTCTCTTAGTATGTAATACTTTCACAAGGCAACAATTAGGCAGATGCACAGACACTCCAAGGACAAGAACAGTGTGTTTCTATAAAATAATCATTTATTTCAATTGCTTCTGCTACAACGTGCTAACTACATGTTTTGTCAACACCTGTTCACTGCAAAATAAATTTGTGCCCTCATTTTATGTTTTGTGTGTTTTGACTTCTAATTAAATATCCGCTCTAAGGTTGCAATCTTGTGCATACAAATTAAGTTCAAATAGGGTTCTGTGTGTGTTTTAGCATGGCAAAGATGGGTTTCTGTGAAATCAGAACTCAAGAGAGGTTAGCTAAGGTTACCCCACTGCATGCAATCCTAATTATTAGTTTAAACATGATCAAGCTTACTCTCATATGTGTGGAAAGAATATTCAGGCAAAGCAAACAAATTATGATAATAAAGGTATTATAAACCCTCATTGTGAAAACTTGTTTAAAGTGTTTTCCAAACCCCCACATTCATCATTTCCTTCCATGCCCTTAGCGCTGGCCAAGGCTTGTACGGGTGCCAAGGCTTGTATGGGTGCTCTGCCATGCCATTTTCCTGGGATGTGAGAAACAACCACTTCTTCCTTTTTTAGTACAGGGCTGCATTTTGACTTGTGCCACCGCAGGTTTGCTTAACGAATTTAAGATCAGAGCATCAGCTACATCAAGGATACCTATACTTGGCTTTCCCATTGTAGGGTGGATGTAGGAAACTAAAGAGGAAATCATTAAAATATAATCTGGTACTAAAATCATTTTGATATCTCTATAGTCTTTTACTGTTCCGATGATATTTTATAGGGTATTCATTTATGAAAAGCTTTACTTCTGAAAAATTCATATACAGTATAGCCAGAAGAATGTTAATGGAACAAACACTGTTCCTTCTAGTCAGAAATGAACTATGGCAATTAATTTTTCAAAGCTGATGTTTTTGCCAGGGCATGAAGTAGCAGGAAGTATATTCAAGGGACTGGGCTGCTGTTTTAGGTATAAATGGCATTTAATGCATGCTACTCCTCCTTAGCATGTTTGCACTTGCACCACAGTAACTGTGTGCTTAGGATTGTAGCAACAGTCTTTTTCACATAGCCTATAGCTACCATAAGCACTCATGTAAATCTCATCAGCTCTAATCATCTTTGAATGCATTTTGTTTCTTTGCATGTTTTCTAAATATATCTAAATTCAAAGAGGGGGAGGGAGGTCATCTCTTAATTGCTGGAGTGGTACTTTTTGTCCTTAGATTAATTATTAAAAACATCATATTGACTTGAAATAGGCTACTTAGGCTTACCTGCTTACCCACATCTGAGTCAAAGTGCATAGAATTGTGCCATTAGAAAATTAAGATAATTTTAAGAATTATAAAAATTATGCTATTGCTAGTTTTCCCCATTGACCCATTGCACACCCACTCTACTTGAGAACAAAAACTCTGTTGATACCGCCTGCTCTTTTAAAGATAGCATCCACATAGTGAATGGCTTCTCCAGAATGAGCAGAAGCTAAGATTTTGCATGATTTTTTGCTTGTTCATTTCTGGGCCTTTTCATTTTGTTATCTTTGCATGCTGCTAGATGCAGATTGAGGGTGATACCAGCTTCTGTTGATGGTACAGTGACATCTCGGGTTACAGACGCTTCAGGTTACAGACTCCGCTAACCCAGAAATAGTACCTCGGGTTAAGAACTTTGCTTCAGGATGAGAACAGAAATTGCGCGGTGGCGGCAGCAGGAGGCCCCATTAGCTAAAGTGGTGCTTCAGGTTAAGAACAGTTTCAGGTTAAGAACGGACCTCCAGAACAAATGAAGTACTTAACCCGAGGTACCACTGTACTTACAAGTACAGTGGTACCTTGGGTTACATACGCTTCAGGTTAAAGACGCTTTAGGTTACTGACTCCGCTAACCCAGAAATAGTACCTCGGGTTAAGAACTTTGCTTCAGGATGAGAACAGAAATCGTGCTCCGGCGGCATGGCAGCAGCAGGAGGCCCCATTAGCTAAAGTGGTGCTTCAGGTTAAGAACAGTTACAGGTTAAGAATGGACCTCCAGAAAGAATTAAGTTCTTAACCCGAGGTACCACTGTACATGATTCAGAAAGCATGTTTCTCTCAAAGAGGTTGTTGTCAATGGGCAAAAAAAAGCCTCTCCCGCGGGTGGAGAGGCGTGCAAGGCTAAAGAGGAAGCCCGGGCAGCGAGGGGATGGATTGCGCTCTCTGCCCAGGCTTCCTCTTTAGCCTTGCGCAGCCTCCCTGCAGCTGGAGAGATTGCGCAAGGCTTTTCTAGAGGAGGGAGAAGGGACTGACTGACTGCGTCAGTCCCTTCTCTCTCCTGGGGAAAAGCCCGCAAGAGCCGCACGAAGCTTGTGTGTGGCTCTTGGGGGCTTTTCCTGCGTGCCTCCCCCCCTGCATTCGCTCCATAGGACGCACAGACTTTTCCCCTTAGTTTTTAAGACAGAAAAACTGCGTCCTATGGTGCGAAAAATACAGTATTTCTTCTTTTTAATCAGGGTTGGAAAAATGCTTTTAGCTTGTTTTTTGCATGTGGATGCAGTTGTAAATCATGGAATGGGGTACGGGGAGGGAAGAAAAATGTTAATTGTGTGCTTCAGCACTGAAGTGATTCACAAGTCTATCTAAAGGAAGACATCATAAAACCATTAAGTCCAGAGTCTCAAATTACACAGCTGTATGGAACTCAATTCTTTTTCCGGCACAACTTGGTCTGCTGCTGTTCAAATGTAACTGCTGCTTTATATTGTGGCTCCCCTTCTTTGGTGCTTCTTATGTCCTCCTCTCTTGTTCATATTTTTTTTTGTTGAGAATGTGATATAACTTAGATATATATCTTTGAATGGGATATAACACAGAAAGGTAACAGAAACAAACATAAAAAACAACAACCCACCTATAGGTAAAGGTAAAGTTAGACCATGTTTCCTCCTATGTTCCCAGAGGAAATGATGATAATATGTGTTACACTACAGGAAGGAAAGGGCTGATACTTAGCATGATCATTTAAGGACTCTCCAGGTGTGTCCCACTTTGATGGATGGTTTCTAAAGAGATGTGTACAAGTGTATGGTGCTGGTGTTAATCTGGTGCCAGAATGAACTTTTGAATGTTGACAAAAATTCACAAATATTTCTGGTTGCGAAGCAAAACAAAATCCATTCCACACCTTGGGATTCTACAAATGATGTTCTTATTTGTTTCCTTCCTGTTTCTGGATTCCCTGTTTTTCAAGGTAGTCAGTATGAATTGTATGATAATCTATATTCTAATCCTGCCATATAAGAATCACACACCAGAATCCACTAAACAAGTGGATTCTGAGCTTTGACTTAATTAAGAAGTCAGATGTGTTCAGTGATCCCCATGCAAAATACAGTCATACCTCGGGTTAAATATGCTTTGAGTTGAGCGCATTCGAGTTGCGCTCCTCGGTAACCCGGAAGTAACGGAGCGCGTTACTTCCGGGTTTCGCCGCTTGCGCATGCTCAAAATGATGTCACGTGCATGCACAGAAGCGGCGAAAAGCGGCATGCGCGTGCTCAGACGTGCCGTCGCTAGTTACATTTACCTCTAGATGCGAATGGGGCTCCGGAACAGATCCCGTTCATATCTAGAGGTACCACTGTAGTTGTTTTAAGTGATTTCAAAACAGCAAAAAGAATGTAATGTCAAGGGGTTTCTCACCAATTGGAGAGGTTTAATGTATCGTTATTTTCATTTGTTTTATTTTGTTGATTATATTAATATTAATGCTGTATGCAATCCACCAAGCCCCATAAGAAATGCCAGTGGAGCCTTTTATTGAAAAACACAACCCCTAAACTTTGCTACTGTGGAGCATCCTATGTTAAATGCTTTGTTGTCCTTTAAAAATGATATTGAACAGGAAATTTATTTTATGGATTTTTTATTCATCTCTTTTTCAGGCTCAGAAGTCATGGATAGAAAGAGCATTTTACAAAAGGGAATGTGTTCACATCATACCCAGCACCAAAGACCCCCATAGGTATGGCATGGCTTTTGTCAATGAACTTGCTTTTCGTGACAGCTTATACTTAACCTATTATATCTCATTGGATCTTGGCTTTTGATACCTGTCAGAGAAGAAACAGCTCTATTCTAGTAATTGCCAGGCAACAAATGTTGTTAAACTAAGATGGACACAATATCGATGTGAACACAATGTAGCTCTTTAACCAGGCCTTTGGCTAATTAACATTCTATATCCTTTTAGATGTCTTTGTGGGAGTATTGGTTTGCTTTTGTTTTTATTCTGTATCTTGTGTTCTAATTTTGAATTTTTATGTTGTGAACTTCCCTGTGATCTTTGGATGAAGGGCGATATACAAATTTAATAATAATAATTTTCCTTTACCCAGGAAAATACTTCAAGTTAGAGATATAGCTGTTCCGCAGGTCCGGTTGTAAACCAAAACAGGTTGTAACCCAAGGCGCTCTTTCGCCAATGGGGCCTCCAAAAAAATGGTTTGTAATCCAAAAAAAGAGACACGCACTTCTGGGTTTGGCATGGTTGTAGTCCAAAACAGTTGTAATCCAAAGCGGTTGCAAACCAAGGTACCACTGTATCCTGCATTATAAGTAAAATATCTTTTTAACGTAATACAGCCTTTGAGAAGAAGTTGGGACAATATTTAAACGACCATTTCTTACCATTTTCCATTTCTTAAAAGTGTAATTTTCTTGAAGTATCATGGAAATTTAAATGTTTTCAAGTTCTGTTAGCCCATAGTGGCAAAAATATTTATTGTATCAATTATTTCAGTTTGTGTAATCTCATGTTTAACCTACTTGAAATCCCTGCAATATAACCTTTCCACGGTGTCACCAAGAATATGTGAAAAGGCTCTCTTGCAGTGATTTCATGTGAGTTAAAGACATGCTGCTGTACAAAGGCTGGTGCTGAGGGCCATTGTTGCAGCCTGAAATGGCTTTGGGGTATGTCTTGTGGATGTTTGCTTGCAATAAGACAAAAACAGTTGTACAAAGGTAATTTCATAATCTGGATATGCAGTTCATATACAGTATTCCAAAGTTACCTTTACCAAGGTAAAGGTAAAGGTACCCCTGACCATTAGGTCCAGTTGCGGACGACTCTGGGGTTGCGCACTCATCTCGCTTTACTGGCCAAGGGAGCTGGTGTTTGTCCACAGACAGCTTCTGGGTCATGTGGCCAGCATGACTAAGCCGCTTCTGGCAAACCAGAGCAGCGCACGGAAACACCGTCTACCTTCTCGCCGGAGCGGTACCTATTTATCTACTTGTACTTTGACGTGCTTTCGAACTGCTAGGTTGGCAGGAGCAGGGACCAATCAATGGGAACTCACCCCGTCACGGGGATTCGAACCACCGACCTTCTGATCAGCAAGCCGAAGAGACTCAGTTGTTTAGACCACAGCACCACCCATGTGGTACTGGTCCACAATTTGGCCAGTAAAAGGTGTCACCTTATTGCCTGTGAAGAGAGATGAGGAACTGGTGGGCCTCCAGATGTTGAACTCCACAAGATGGAATTTCTAGTGCAGTAGCATCTAGAGGGCCATGGTTTCATTTGACATTTACCTTTGAGCCATAAAGGGATGCAAATCAAAGTTGATCTGCGTCAGAGTGACCAGCCATGTGTACCTTTGAATAGTACTATCTTAAAGAGAATGTTGGCGGGTATAGCATCTCCAACAGGGATGAGAAAAGCTCCGCCAGCACCTTTATTAAAGTTATTGTGGAGTTCTGTGTGGTTGTCTTCACCTATCTTTGTATCCTAACTATGTCTACTGAGAGGGAAACTGTTTTGAAGACTGAAGTGTTTTACTTCAGTAGCCACAATGACTTAATTTAATCTCATCTGCCTCTTTGTGAAGAAATACAAGTAATTTTTGCTTGATGCCATAGGTGTTGCTGTGGGCGCCTAATAGGTCAACATGTGGGACTTACTCCAAGCATCTCCATTATTCAGAATGAGAAGAATGAAAGCCGGCTTCCTCGAAATGACATCCAGTCAGAGAAGTGGTCAATCAGCAAGCACACTCAGCTCAGTCCCACCGATGCTTTTGGAACCATTGAGTTCCAAGGTGGAGGTCACTCGAATAAAGCCATGGTAACTAAAACCCTCATAATTTGGACCAGAACGTGGTCCTTACTTCATAAGTTCCTTACTTCGTGTTTGCTTTTATTTCTGTGTGTGTGTATCTTGGGTGCACATTCTAGGGAATGGTGCAGATTATTCCGCCATGAACATTAGCATCACTGATGCATTGCAGAGTTGCATCAGTAATATGGGCAAATTCATGTTTCCAAGGAGCCTTGCAACCTAAAAGGTAGCCAGTGGGGGAAATAGCAGTGGGGAAGAGGGAGAAACATGGGTGTGTGGGAAATGTGGCCAAGAACCACAGCTCAGTCACAAAACAGATGCTGTACATGCAAGGGATTCCAGGTTCAATCCTTAACATGTTCACGCAGGGCAGGGGAAGACTGCTCTGGATCCACAGCCAATCAGGATCGACAATACTGATCTAGCTGAACCAATAGTCTACCTCAGTAAATGTTTTTCCAAGCATGGTTGCAGTTAGGCACGGGGCTTAAGTGTAATTATATTGGAATACAATAAAATCAAAAGGAGTGGAGAGCCAATACATGGCTTTCATTTTCAGCAGTGTTTCCATGTTTCTGCCCTCCGACTCTAGGAAAGCTTCTACCTTGTTCTTTCCTAAAATTGTAAGGCAAGTTCTAATACAATACAAAAGACTCTGCTCAGTTTTACAGTGAGCTCATGTTCAATAGGAAGATGTTTCACATTGTTGGCAAACAGTAGTTTTTGGAGATAAATGTGAGCCTGACGGCTTTGAATAAAGTGACCCCAGAGGACTAGATACTTGCGAAATAAAATAAAAGTTTTATCAGTTTTGCTGATGGGTGAGCAGCAGATCAACTCCCACTGTTTTCTGCAGTAGGAAAAATGTAACAGAAATGTATTGTTTATTAAAATTGTTCTTCTTTAATATAGAATAACCAAATTCTATCTGCAGTGCAGTGTGTCACATTTATTAAATGAGGGAATGCTTATTGTCAGACTTCCAAGGAAAACATCAGGCACTGTCAGATACTGATGTAACTTTAAAACACAATGCAAACCTCCATGTGTGGTTTTATAATTTTTCAGCTTATCTCCATAAAAGTAATTTGTTCGCTTCACAGAAAGAAGATACTTTGCTCTTTGCTTCATGTTCACTTGAAATTTATTTCTATTGATTATCTTACTAATTTTCAAATCAACATGATAGCTTTACTGAAGGCTGGCCACATTACCTGGTAGCATTTGCCTGGTCAGTATTTTTATGGTTAAACTGCAAGCTTCTCTTCAAATTTCCTTGACATTAATGCTGTCTACAATGCTGTGTAGAATAACTGCTAATTGGCAAAAGTAATGAGCCCCATAAAGAGGAAGTTCATGCCAGCTACCTACAAATTGACACATATAGAGTTTGACTGACATAGATTAGCAAATGGCATTACTACTTTTTTCATTCCAATAGTTATAAAATTTTATTTGAAGCTTCAAAAGCCAAATTCCTCAAACCCAGAAACTTGTCTTTCAACAACACAAAATCACATGGCAACCCTTCATTCTCACTGAAGCTTGTTAACCTTGATTACGCCATGTCAAGGTCCCTCACTGCCCTCGGCTTTTAACTGCAGTGCTGCAGGCATGAAGAGAAACAGTTGGGCAGGCCTGGTACTTGCTCCTCTAGCAAACATTGAATAAACTCTTTCTACAATCTAATACTTTCTGACAGCTACCATGTTTGAGAAAATCATTATTAGAGCTAGACATTGTGCACTGAACTTACTCATCCATTTCAATATAATTTAGTAAACCTGAGGCCACAACACTCCATTTATTCTTCTTGTCCTGTAAGCAGTAGCGTTAATGGTGTTGCCGGTTCATCATCTTCAAAAATAATGTGCCACAATTGTGAATTTCCATATAAGTCAAGCCATATCCATTCTGCTTCATCAGTCCACTGTAAACTACAGTTCAGTTTTTCCAGTGCAGAAGAAAGAAGCCACTTTCAAATTCTTACCCTGTTTGATCCTCACAATATTATGAGATAGACGAGGTTGAGAGTGGTTGCATTTGGAGGTAACAGCAAACTCTTCCCTCTCTCCAGTTCCCCTTTGTTCTAAGCCAGGCATGTCCATGAGGTAGATTGTGATCTACCGGTAGATCACTGGACGTCTGTGGTAGATCACTGGCTCCCCCCAAAGAAGCTCAACCAGTTTGGCTCCCCTAAAAAAAGCTGAGCCACCCCCCAAAATGGTGCTTACTTCCTTTCCCCAAAACCTTTTAACTCTGTGAGTAGATCACAATCTCATTGGAGTTGGCCACCCCTGTTCTAAGCCATTTGTTCTAAGCCATCAGATAAAAATGAAAGTGAAACCTCTTTGTGGCCATGTTAGAGGGAAAGAGTGGAGAATGAGAAGATGAGATTTGCCTTGGCACATCCACATAGTTTATGGTTTCCTCTGAATGCAGCCAGCAACTTGCTCAAAGCAACTTGACACAGAGACTCCCATGCTATATGAGTTGTAAACTCTCCTGAGTTCATTAGCAAGTTGCTCCATGACTACTGTGGAGTGAGCTGAGCTGAGTAAGTTTTGCCATTTTTTAGATCAGTCTGATAACAACATGTGGGCACATCACACTCTCTGACACAGGCTCATGCTTGGCACCTCTCTCTCTCTCTCTCTCTCTCTCTCTCTCTCTCTCTCTCTCTCTCTCTCTCTCACACACACACACACACACACACACACACACACGAGAGAGAGAGAGACCACACGTCTCTCTCCCCCCCCCTTACACACTTTATCTCCCTCTCACAGTCTACACAAACATACATATGTTTTCCTCCTCTCTCTCAGTTTTGACTCATGTCTCAGGTTTTAAAAAATACTAGAAGCGTACATTAAAAAGAAAAAGAAAGGGAAAAAAGGAATCCAGGAATCTGTAGATTTTGGTTCACCCTGGGGGCACCTAAGAAGGCCTTTGCAGACAGCAGGTCTGCCAACCCCTGGAAAATCAACTAAGCAAAATCATCTTACTCTCTTGAGTTTGTATTTTTCATTTTATTTGGTTAAGTAGCACTTCTCTTCAAACTATATGTTAACAGATGGATTTTCAACCAAATGCTTCTGAGATCTGGTTCTGTATTAACTTCCACATAAATTCCATTGTGCAGAAGTTCAGCAAAAGCCTAATGAATTATTCCCATGTCTTTTTAATTCATGGGATGATGATGCATCTCGGTCTTTTGGCCAAGATCAAGTGTAAATATTCCAGCTGCATGTCTATTACCAGCTTCTCGTCTTCACTCTTTGCTTTTGTTTCAAATCAATGCCCTTCCCTCTGTAGTATGTGCGTGTGTCTTTTGACACAAAGCCTGATCTTCTTCTACACTTGATGACCAAGGAATGGCAGCTTGAACTTCCCAAACTTCTCATCTCTGTGCATGGAGGTCTCCAGAATTTTGAACTTCAGCCAAAGCTCAAGCAAGTCTTTGGGAAAGGTCTCATTAAAGCTGCCATGACAACTGGAGCATGGATATTTACTGGAGGAGTAAACACAGGTAACAATAACCTGGCAGAATGAAATCCCTGAAGCAGATGGAATTCTTTCTATGGCATAAAAAGCTTTTTCATGGTCACAGGATCCTGAAAAAATCCTGTCACTGCATTAAATGAAGCAGACAGCATTATGTTCATTTAATACATTTCTATCTAGACATCATTCAAACTAAATGTGGCATTAAATACATGGTTTGCATTTAATATATATGTTTTTTAAAGTGCAAATTTTCTTAGCAGGATCTAGATAGGGATAGGACTTTAACCCTTTCCCCAAGCCTGAAAAAAAATCCCACCTCACTACCAATTGCATTGGGGGGAAAGCTGCTATTAGAAAAACCCACATCCAGCAAGCCAAGTCAAACCTTTGCTGCAGATTGTAGTTTATTAGAGCAAAGCAAACTGTAATCACTGTTTCAGACCTAACTCCAAGCCACAGATTGTGGTTTGTTTCTTCCCTGGGCTGGTGGAGAGCAGCAAAGCATGTGAGATCAGCACATCCACCATAAGCCATTAATAATGGTTTACCATCATGCCCAAACTGGGCCATAATTTCGTTTCCCCCTCTTCAGTCACATCTTTTCTCTAAGCCAAGGCTGTGTAGATAATTTACCTATAAAGCAGATTTGAAGCATGTTTCCCCCCTCAAAGAATTCTGGGCACTGTTGTTTGTTAAGGGTTGCTATGAATTGTAACTCTGTGAAGGTGCCCAGAATTCTTTGAGGGAAACAATATGCGCTTTAAAGGTATAGTCTCTGTACCCAGCAATTTTTTTGTGAAGGCAAATGAGCAGTGGAAGACATATAGAAGCTTGCAGTTCCTCTGTTTTCTCCAGAGCTTCTGCATGCATGGCACAGTGGGTGACTTTCTCCCTTTTAATTTTCAAGACTTATTCCAGTTACATAATTTGTTTGTAAGACTCAGTATTTGATATTTTCTATCACATTTTTTTAAAGTATAGAATCACAGAACTCCTAGCATTTTAGAAAGGTAAAGTTATGCCTATTTACTGCTACTTACATAAATGTTTTGTTTTTACTGGGGGATTATTTTGATATTTTGCCATAATCCATACGTGGTGTTAGAACTACATCCGCACATACATGTTGCAAAGGTTAGTAATATTTATCCTCTATCATGTACTTGCCTTGCTTTTCTCTTACAGGAGTTATTCGGCATGTTGGGGATGCCCTGAAAGACCATGCCTCCAAGTCAAGAGGGAAGATCTGCACTATTGGAATAGCTCCCTGGGGAATTGTAGAAAATCAAGAGGATCTGATTGGCAAGGATGTAAGTCTCTAGATCTCTTGCAGTGCATTGCTTTGCCAATGTGTCCTTGAAGTTTGGGTTTTTCAGATTTTTTGGGCAGGGCAGAAGTTGTGGGTGTGTCCTCTGTGTAATGTGCCCCTGCTCTCTAGGAAATTGTCAAGGTGGCAGACCTGAAAAGCAGAGAGAGGCACGGAGGTTGGTAGATGAGCTGTGCCTTGCTCCCAGGTTGATAGTGTTAGTATCTCAGCTTACAGTCAGAGGTACCTGGCCTCCCCCGAGGCAATTAAGCTGGATACTTGATGACCTCTCCGCTGCGTCTCCCGGCAGGCTAGGTCATAACTCCGGCGATTCTCCTCATCAATCAGACGTGAAGAACACACCCTCCGCTACTCTGCTTCTCTCTCCCTCCCTGCATTCTCCCAGGGAGGGGAAATGAGACAGACAGGAGTCCTTTTTACATGTTTTATTCCTGTCACTCAACAGTACATAGAAATGCGTCTGTTCCCTTCAGACTCCATCAGAAGAGACTCAACTCCTCCCCTGTACTTCCAGCACAGGTCATATGACACTCTGAGCTAACATCCGGTGCTCAGTACAGAGAATAGGCTCCACCTTTTCTCCAGCAGTACATCTGCAAAACATAACATCCTGTTTTGCATTCCAGACATCTGGAGCTGGCTTTTGCCTCGGTGCTTTTTCCTGACAACCTCCCCCAAAAGCATCAATTGGCAAAACATGATCCAGAGAAGAGAACAAACAGTTGTTATACATATAACAGTCCCCTGTTGTTTCAGTTCCACCCTTGGAACTCCCCACCACTGGTTCCACGAGTGTACCTCTCTGGTTGTCTGTCTTCCAAGGAATGAGTGCTTCTGCATTACCTTGGTTAGCTACTCTCTGTTGTGCCTTTGTCTCTGACTTAGACACTGCTTTAACCTGCTTTGAGTTGTTAACAATAGCAACACATGCAACTGCTACGTTAGCAAACTCTTTTGAGTACCTCTTTGGTGGTACACCCTTTGTGGCTCTCTCAGACCTGCGTATGAGGTTCTGATCCTTTGTGCTTACTGGTTCAACCTCTGGACTCTGTTGAGAACCAGTAGCAATGGCAAACTGTGGTTCTTCCTTCACCTGTGAAGGTCTATCCATTGTGTGAGATTTTCTCTCAATGACTGTTACAACTGAACTCTCTGAGCTATCAGTGTCATCATCAGTACCACTGTAATCTGTGACATCAGAAAAATCATCATCATCATCATCTGAATTGCCACCTGTGGGAAATGTTTGTTCTACAACCCGCTCTTGCTCTGGAGCACTCTCTAGGAACTTTGTGAGAATCACCTGACCAGATTCAGACAAAATTACTCTGTAGAGACCCTTTTCATAACCCACAAAAATGCCTCTGGCATTCTTTACTCCACCTGGAGCTTCTGTTCTCACATGAGACCCGAAAACCTTAAAATAGGCAACAGAAGGTTTTCTATGGAACAGCTTCTCAAAAGGAGAACATCCCAACTCTGTTGAGACTTTTCTCAACCACACATGAAGATAGGACGCTAGAGATTCGGCCCAATATTCATGTGGCAAATGTGAACTCAGCAATTGCGCATTCATCCCCTTTTGCAATTCTTTGTTCACCCTCACACAGACCCCCCTGTTCCACGCTTCGGTCGAAACAGCAACTTTGTGGTCTATCCCTTTTCCATCCAGGAACTTCTGAAACTTCTGTAACAGAAAAATTTGCTTCTCATCTGTGAAAAGACAATCAATGTTAGCATCATGCATATTTTTAACCTTGTCACAAAACTCCTGAAACTTTTCTAAAGTTTCTTGCGGTTTCTCCATCATATAAACCCAAGAATAATTAGTGAAACAATCCACACACAAAAGATAATATCGTGCACTGCCCCTAGATGGTTCTAGAGGACCAATCACATCAGCATACACCCGCTGAAATGCTCTGTCGACCTTCTTGGACACCTTCCTGGTGCTCACACTGGTCACACCTGCAAGAGAGATTTCGTTAGAATCAGAAGAATTACATTTCATGTAATCACTATGATCAAAAGTCAACAAATACAGTCCATCTTTCTCTTTGGCAGTAAGAAACAGTTCTCCATCTTTGTAGATCTTGCAGCTTTTAGCATCATAGGACAGTTTCAGTCCTTTCTTTGCAATCTGCGACACGCTCAGCAGATTAAATCTCAGTTCTGGAACCAGGTAAACATCGCTTATAGTCAAGTTCAGACTCTCAAGATACACAGTCCCAATTCCGGTCGCTTCCAACTCTTGACCGTTGGCCTGTTTCACAGTGAAGCTTTGCTTCCTCAACGTCGAAAATAGTCCTCTGTGCGGGCATAAATGTTTTGTACATCCTGTGTCGATTATGAAGGCGTTCCCAACATCTGGCGTGGTTCCTTTCGCCATCATAGCCTTTGCAGTTTTCACCTGGCACTTGGTACGGCTTTTGCCTGACGCCTCAGGCTTCGTAGAGCTGCTCTTTGCTCCTCTTGACTGTCGTGGCTTCTTACAGTTTCGCTGTAGATGCCCAGTCTGTCCACAATTGTGGCATCGGACAGCACTCAATGCTACTCCATGCTCTCCAGTAGATTCAGCAGTGGGAAGATTCGAACTCTGTTCTACCCTCCCCCTGTCCTTCACTTCCAGTGCAGCAAGTCTGTCGTGTTCGTTCAGGACGACGGCACACACTCTTTCCGCGGTTAGCTGTGCGGCAGGTAGGGAACCAAGCTGACTGGCAACAACCTTGTAGGTGCGATTAAGGCTGTTTATCATCATGAAGCAAAACACTTCCTCCTGAAGACGGAAATTGCGTTCCACCATCTGTTGACGCAGAAACTTCTGTCAGGTGCGCTTGAACATCTCCATCAGGCGCAAGTCTCAGATTGGTCAACTTCTCAAAATACAGCAACGCTGAAGAACCAGCATCTCTCTGATGCGTTGTACGCAGCGTGTCCCAAACCTCTTTTGCGTTTTCTAAATGCTGGATATGCACCAATTGCGCATCTGAGACACACAGAACTATAGCAGTCCTGGCCCTCACGTTCTGTGATTCCCAACCTCTGGTTGGTGCTGCAGGGATGGGGTTTTCAATTACATCAAAAAGCCTCTGATTCTGCAGCAGGGCCTTCATCTTTACAGACCAAGATGAATAATTGTCATTGTCTAAGGGAGGTGGGTAAGGCAAACCTCCTGCCTTCTTGGCATCCATCTTGAAGCCACGCCTCCAGCTCACACTGTCAAGCAAGCTGTAAAATCCAACAGTCGTTTCCTGCCTTCTCTAGCAGGCAAAATGCAAGTTGTTTATGCTCTTTGCACCTGGCAGCAAAACGCTGGCTGCTACGGACAGTCCCTTTCCAAGAGCACGTAAAGCTTGTAGCCAAAACACTCCATGGCTTAGTTTCGCTTTCCCAGCCTCACAATGCAGCTGCGTAGCCAGTAACTTTCCACTCAAGAGTGCATTCAGGACTTCTTATCTTAACCACAAGAATTTGTGGAATGCAGGCTTCAGCCTCTGAGCTGCAGGCCTTTCCTCCCAGAGCTTTTGTTTCTCAAACGCAGAGCTCCCGTGAACCAGGGAATTAATCATCCTGCGTTCACACTTTTAGCCCGAAATGTGCAGCATACCTTGAGCTTTCGTTGCTTGGAGAACACTTTCCTCTGGGTCTGTTCAGCCTCTGGCTTCTGTCAGACGCTTGCCTTCTTCCTTGGAGCAGAGGAGGACAATCCACCAGCCTCTCATGCAGATGTCCGATGAATCACAACCATCCGAAGGCGGCCATATGTTAGTATCTCAGCTTACAGTCAGAGGTACCTGGCCTCCCCCGAGGCAATTAAGCTGGATACTTGATGACCTCTCCGCTGCGTCTCCCGGCAGGCTAGGTCATAACTCCGGCGATTCTCCTCATCAATCAGACGTGAAGAACACACCCTCCGCTACTCTGCTTCTCTCTCCCTCCCTGCATTCTCCCAGGGAGGGGAAATGAGACAGACAGGAGTCCTTTTTACATGTTTTATTCCTGTCACTCAACAGTACATAGAAATGCGTCTGTTCCCTTCAGACTCCATCAGAAGAGACTCAACTCCTCCCCTGTACTTCCAGCACAGGTCATATGACACTCTGAGCTAACATCCGGTGCTCAGTACAGAGAATAGGCTCCACCTTTTCTCCAGCAGTACATCTGCAAAACATAACATCCTGTTTTGCATTCCAGACATCTGGAGCTGGCTTTTGCCTCGGTGCTTTTTCCTGACAGATAGCTGCCCTGCTGTCATGGAGAATGAGGGTCTCAGGAAAGGAGGATGTCACTCTGAGGAAGAGGGAAATGATCATTTAGAAAGGACCTATTCCTTGAAGGACATATAGCTATCCTCTTATGCCATTGCTACTACCTAACATTGCTATGCAAACAGTCAAGGTTTTCTCCAAAATATTCTGGGAGCTGTCATTTGTTAAGGGTGCTGAAAGTGGTTAGGAGACCCCTACTCCCCTTCAATAGCTAGCAAGCTACAATTTCCAGAGTGGTTTAACAGTTCATTAGATGTTAATAGACAGTCCCTCTTCACAGGGAACTCTTGAGATCTGGAGTACCATGAGGGGAATAAGGGCCTCCTAACAACTCTCAGCACCCTGAAGAAACTACAGTTTCCAGAATTCTTTGGGGAAAGCTATGAATATTTAAGGTGGTATCAAGGTGCTTTAAATGTCTGGTGTGAATGTGGCCCAAGTCTAAAGCTCCAGCCACTACACTACTCACCATGCAAATGTGAAAGTATGAAAACATGGAAAGTATGGATCCTAATTAAATAGGTATTTTGTTGCCAATGACATTATGTGGATGCCGCAAACCACCTCCATGCATGAGCAGCAGCAATCACATAATCCACATCTGTCTGGACGTATCCTTACTCTTCTGAAGAAAATAATGGAGAATAATCATCTAAGATTGTCTCACCCACATTCACACACCTGCTGCCACTGTTTATGCTTTGCATTGATACCTGCAGTTGCTGCCTGCAAGCAAGGCTGAAAAAGAACTTTTCATTAGTTTCCTTGAAGCCACTCCATTTCAGTTCTCTTACGGGTTTAACACAGAGATAGGCAACCTAAGGCCCAGCGGCCCAATCGCCTTCTAAATCCGGCCTGCGGATGGTCCAGGAATCTGTGTGTTTTTACATGAGTAGAATGTGCCCTTTTATTTCAAATGCATCTCTGGGTTATTTGTGGGGCCTGCCTGGTGTTTTTACATGAGAAGAATGTGTGATTTTATTTAAAATGCATCTCTGGGTTATTTGTGGGGCATAGGAATTGGTTCATTTTTTCTCTCCAAAATATAGTCCGGCCCCCCACATGGTCTGAGGGATGGTGGACCGCCACACAGCTGAAAAAGGTTGCTGACCCCTGGTTTAACAACTAGGTCCTCTGCTTCAATGATGGAGAGGAAGAATAGTAAATCTCTCCTTCAGGAAGAGTACTGCTTGATTAAATCAAGGCTATATCACCAATGATGAAATTCAGTCACAGTGTACTTGGAGCTTATACAAATAATTAGTTCTAACAGGTTCTGTAGGGATATGATATGAGGTAATTTTTTCTAGAAAATATTGCCAGGCACCTGGTAGAGAAACATATAATTACTAGGAACAATGATTTATGCAGCAAAATCCAAAATTGTATTCTTTTCCTTCACTCTCTTGTCACAACCTGGGTACATTGTGAAGGCACATGTCCCACATGCTCTGTGTTCGTCAGTGGCTGAGTTTTATATATAATGGCTACTTACCAACCTTTGCTTATGACAGTTCAAGCAACTGGTTTTGTTATCTGTACACAGCTGGAGGCAAAAAGGGAGGCAAAAAATTAGCACATGAATTGGACACACAGAAGGTGTGTGCAAGTATGCATGCATGAGAATGATATATTTTAAAGTTAAATATGTTTCTCTCTGTTTTATCCAGATTTGAATTGCTATTTTGTGTTATGTTTTGCTTAAATGTTGTGATGCTCTTGGACAGTGAGGGGAGAGAAACAGAAAGAAAGCTACAACTGTGTAGGCTCCTGTAGTCCACTATGGTGCTCCAATATGTTTTTGTTTGTTTTTTCCTTTTACTGTTATATTAAATTTGCTTAGTAACATAACATTATTATATGTATTCTATAAAACAAAGAATACAAAACAAAATTCATTCCTACTACAATGCATAACTACATAACATTAATATACCGTATTTTTCGCACCATAGGACGCACTTTTTCCCTCCTAAAAAGCAAGGGAAAATGTGTGTGCGTCCTATGGAGCGAATGCAGGCTTTCGCTGAAGCCTGGAGAGTGAGAGGGGTCGGTGCGCACCGACTCCTCTCGCTCTCCAGGCTTCAGGAAGCTATCTGCTAGCAGAGGGAGACCCAGCTCTCCCACCGCTAGCGGAGCGCTGCATTAATCCCGAAGCTTGGGGCGTGCGGAGCTCAGCACGCCCCAAGCTTCTGGGTGCCGGCAAGGTCTCCGCTAGCCCTGGGAGAGCCCCGCGACGTCGCACGGCTCTCCCAGGGCTAGCGGACCACTGCGCTAATCCCGAAGTTTGGGGCGTGCGGAGCTGAGCGCGCCCCAAGCTTCTGGGTGCCGGCAAGGTCTCCGCTAGCCCTGGGAGAGCCCCGCGACGTCGCACGGCTCTCCCAGGGCTAGCGGACCACTGCGCTAATCCCGAAGTTTGGGGCGTGCGGAGCTGAGCGCGCCCCAAGCTTCTGGGTGCCGGCAAGGTCTCCGCTAGCCCTGGGAGAGCCCCGCGACGTCGCGCGGCTCTCCCAGGGCTAGCGGACCACTGCGCTAATCCCGAAGCTTGGGGTGTGCGGAGCTCAGCACGCCCCAAGCTTCTGGGTGCCGGCAAGGTCTCCGCTAGCCCTGGGAGAGCCCCGCGACGTCGCGCGGCTCTCCCAGGGCTAGCGGACCACTGCGCTAATCCCGAAGTTTGGGGCGTGCGGAGCTGAGCGCGCCCCAAGCTTCTGGGTGCTGGCAAGGTCTCCGCTAGCCCTGGGAGAGCCCCGCGACGTCGCGCGGCTCTCCCAGGGCTAGCGGACCACTGCGCTAATCCCGAAGCTTGGGGCGTGCGGAGCTCAGCACGCCCCAAGCTTCTGGGTGCCGGCAAGGTCTCCGCTAGCCCTGGGAGAGCCCCGCGACGTCGCGCGGCTCTCCCAGGGCTAGCGGACCACTGCGCTAATCCCGAAGCTTGGGGCGTGCGGAGCTCAGCACGCCCCAAGCTTCTGGGTGCCGGCAAGGTCTCCGCTAGCCCTGGGAGAGCCCCGCGACGTCGCGCGGCTCTCCCAGGGCTAGCGGACCACTGCGCTAATCCCGAAGTTTGGGGCGTGCGGAGCTGAGCGCGCCCCAAGCTTCTGGGTGCTGGCAAGGTCTCCGCTAGCCCTGGGAGAGCCCCGCGACGTCGCGCGGCTCTCCCAGGGCTAGCGGACCACTGCGCTAATCCCGAAGCTTGGGGCGTGCGGAGCTCAGCACGCCCCAAGCTTCTGGGTGCCGGCAAGGTCTCCGCTAGCCCTGGGAGAGCCCCGCGACGTCGCACGGCTCTCCCAGGGCTAGCGGACCACTGCGCTAATCCCGAAGCTTGGGGCGTGCGGAGCTCAGCGCGCCCTAAGCTTCTGGGTGCTGGCAAGGTCTCCGCTAGCCCTGGGAGAGCCCCGCGACGTCGCGGGGCTCTCCCAGGGCTAGCGGAGACCTTGCCGGCGCCCAGAAGCTTGGGGCACGCTGAGCTCCGCACGCCCCAAGCTTCGGGATTAGCGCTCCGCTAGCCGTGTCTAGGCTGCGGATAGCAGCCTGCTTCCCGGAGCGTCGGGCGCCCTGAAAGCAGAGCTCCCGGCGCTTTGGGAACACATCCGCAGCATGGGGACCCTTGCAGGAGCTCCCCGCAAGCTTCCCCACGCTGCGGATAGCAGCCTGCCGCCCGGCGGGTGGGGCACCCTGAAGCAGAGCGCCCCTCGCGCCAGGCATACATCCGCAGCGTGGGGAGCCCTGCAGCAGTTCCCCACAAGGCTCCCCAAGCTGCGGATAGCAGCCTGCCGCCCGGCGGGTAGGGCGCCCTGAAGCAGAGCGCCCCGCGCGCTAGGCAGACATCAGCCAGCCCCACAAGCTCGGGGGACAGCAGGGAGGCGCAGCGCCACTATCCCGCTGTTCCTCGACCTGGTTCGGTTTCCCTGACCTGCTTTTGGGGGGGAAATAAAGGGAAAATTTTTTTCCTTTATTTCCCCCCAAAAAAACTAGGCGCGTCCTATGGTCCGGTGCGTCCAATCGTGCGAAAAATACGGTATATGGTTTCTGAAAAAAAGGCTTACATAACAAAATCAATTCAAAATACCATCCAGTTTACTTTTTTCTTTTCTTCCCCCTCCCTCCCCACTCCAGCCCCCCCCCCCCATTAGGCCTTCCTTCTTCATATCTTTATCCATGTACACAGTCTGTTCATTCGAGCTTGTATGTTAGGGTTGGCTTCCCCTCTTTCTATCCAGTTCCTGTAAAATGCCCATTTGTTTGTGATTCTTTGGCATTTATTTTCCCATCTATCCTCTGCCACTATCTGTGTGAATATTTCTCATTGTACTTATTCAAAAACATAATCATTCCATTTTTCCATATTCCATTTGGCCTTTTCTTTCCATCCCAAAGCAATAACTGGCATTCCAGCTAAAATCATAATCTTGTACAACTCTTGCTTATTACTTTTTACTTTGTTATTTCCCAATATTCCCGAAAATAACAAATCCCTATTAACTTCTATGTTTATTTGAAATAATCCAGAAATTACCTTTATAATCTTTTGTCAATATTCCTTAACCAGATTACATTCTGGTGGTCCAATATGGTTGAAGAACTAAGCTAATTGTGTCTCATGACTTGCCCTGGTCCATGGGGTCACGAAGATTCGGACACAACTAAACGACTAAACAACAACAACAACTTGCATGAATAGTCTGATTTAGGATCTTAAGCTGCTTTTACACCCACCCCACTTTGAGCTGCTCTTTCAGCAGTGTCTCCTCTTCAAATATTAGACATCTGTCAGTCAAAGTTCTTGCAACATGTTTGGGCACTGCTTTTAATGGCTGCAACAGTGATGCCTGCAAGTAAGTGATCTTTACTGCAAAACTGCTCCCTGATCTTTCTCTCTCTCTCTTTTTAAAATAATTTTTATTAACAGGCCAATCACATCACATTATCACATTGATTCCAAATTATACAGCCAAATTTTAAATTTTGTTGAGGCTACCCATACATCAAGCTCAGCTCGAGTCCAAAACAGCATCACTTATCTTACTGCATTAATTAGACAGTTCTCTCCAGTTTGATCCGGAAAGTCCTTTGTTACTTCTTTTCTCTTCTTGTTGTTATCATAAATTCCTTTCTTTGCAATCTCTGATGATTTTCACAAGCAGGGTAACAGGTGGCATTCTATGTGGATTTTGTACTTTTCCAAAAATCATATCGATCCGGGACAGCCTCTGTACAACGCTTCCATAAACAAAGTTAATCTCTGATCTGTCCTTTATTTTTCTCAGGCTTGCTAAATAACAAATGAGTCTGGGGGTTCCGTCAGGTCAGACTTACATTCCAACATTCCTTCTCTTTCAAACAATCCTGATTCTCCTCCCCCAGTCCTTCTTCCTCGGCAAACCTGTCATGGCGAGACCCCATTTTTTAACTGCGTCATAAAAATTTATTCCTTTCTCACCGTTCTGCAGTCTTCTTTCCTTATACTCCGTCCCACATAGTTCCTAAAATCCTGCCTATGATTCATAGAAACGCGACGATCTTGTTTCTATCTGGGGTGAAGGGTTATTAATATCACATCATGCAAAGAAAAAAAGAGTTTTTTCCTCCACCCCCCCCCCTTCGTTCCAAACATACAGTCTCCTTGTGGTAATTCATCAGAAGATTTACTTATCCATCCGTCACTCCTGGTCGCAGAGATCCATTAATCAGCAGTCTTATCTTCGAGCTTTACTTGATGTATGTGCTTTCAGCTTCGTTTCCAATCGTATGTTTCCAATTATAATTCCAGCTGAAGCAACCAGCACGTGCTAATTGGAATTGGTGTCAGGAAGGTCTGACTCCACCGAGGGCCTTTTGCCAAGTGTTCGGCACCCCCATCACTCGTTTCAGGGGGTGCATTGTGAACACCGCTGGCAGGGCAGAGCCCCCCGCATCCTGGGGGGCCATTAAGAAGGCTGCCTACTTCCCATAGCAGCCCCTTAGTACCTCATATGGGTCAGAGAGATGTTATTGTCGGCCATCTTCCAACGCGCCACCTGGTGGCCCCCCGCTCCCTGATCTTTCTCAGTTGACAGCTTCATAGTACCCACAAATGTAATCACAGGTCTTTGATGGTACAGCAGGGCCATGGGAAGAAATGGCAGAGCAGTGACTCCCATGATGGTACTGTAACTTTTAAAGATCACTTAAGAAGGCATAGTTCTGAAATCCCATGCATGCATGTTTGAGACTCAGTGGGACTTACTCCTAAGTAGATACACATAGGATCAGCCTGCATGTTATATCTCAGGTAATTTTAATATGTGGTACGTTCGGTGCATGTACCCGTTGAAATCTAGTTTTTTACAACATCAGGTTTGAATGTGCTTTCAGACATAATTTTTCAAATCTATCTGGTACTATAAATGTCATCATTGTGATTCCTTTCCATTGTGGTTTTGAGTGTTGTCTGAGGATAATAGTTGGAAGCAATATCACCATTCAACTAGAAAGTGAAAACAATATGTGAGTTACAAGAAGCCATAGAAAAACAAGACTGGATCTGCTAGTAGCTATTTTTTTCCTGTAAACAACCATAATAAAAAAATCTTACTCAGCCTTCTTATGTTCTTGGAAGTAAAATATACTTCAGATTTGGGATGCTTCTGTTAGACTGATAAAACAGTTATCAAAATTGAACTTTGGTCCAACAATATTTATTATTATTAACAACAACAACAATAATACCCCACCCATCTGGCTGGGTTTCCCCAGCCACTCTGTGCGGCTCACAACAGAATATTAAAAATAGAATTGGGGAGGGGCCACTAGGTGCGCATCGGAAGATGGCTGACAATAACATCTCTCCGACCCACGGGAGGTAATTAGGAGGCTGTGATGGGAGTAAAAAGCCTCCCTACCCCCCCCAAGGTTGTGGGGAGGGCTGCCCTTGCCTGCTGTGCCCTATACCACCCCCAAATTTGTGGGGATGGGGGCACTAGGCAGAATGCCCTCCTGTGGATTTCGGTGCTCCTGGACACTGTCTCTGATCCGCGCCGCTAGCTGCAAGAACTTCAAAAGGAACAATTAGGAAGAAGCGAATGCACATATTTCAAGGAAGGAGGGGGAGTAAAGACTGCTAACTGAAGAGTTCTCTGATAAACAAGACGAGTCGGAGGAACAAGCATCAATCATGAGAAGATATGCCAAGACTCGGTATGGCAAAGGGACTGGATGGGGGAGGGGAAAAAACTTTCTTCCCTCTGTGTGATTAAACAAGAAAACCCCCCCCCCCACAAGTCAGAAATGCCGTTTTAATGACTTAAGCTGTGGATTTAAGACTGTGTGGAAATAAACTTTCTAACCAAAGCATGTTTTAAGAAAGTGTGAAAAGTTTAAGAGCTTTGGAATGACACAGTTAAAAATACCATCGCCATGTTGGCAAGCTCTGTCGGAGGACTTGAGTCTGGGAGGAGGAAAAGAGCTGTTTTTATATTGTGGGTGAGACTCCTCAGTGGGACTTAAGAACGACAGATCCTGAGATTAATGATGGAAAGAGCGATGTTATTTATGAAAGTGATGATATATGGAAACCATCTCGATATGAGGATTGGACGAACGGAAAAATCCACACAGGTTATAATTGGTGCTTATCTGCTTAAGGAGATTATCAGAAGAGATCATAAAGAAAAAAAGAAAAAATATACGAACAAGATGAGATGTGGAAACAGCAAGATAAGACTGGATAGAATTATGAACTTTATTTGGACTGATTTGGATATGAACACAGTAGCAAGAAGATGATCGGAATCCCCCTTCGAAACTTGAAATATCGGTCCCCTCAACAAAAATTTAAAATTCGGCTTTGTAATTCGGAATTTATGTGATTTGACTTTATTTTATTTGATTGGTCAGTTAATAAAAAATATTTTTTTAAAAAATAATAATATTAAAAATAGAATCAAACATTAAGAAGTTCCTTAAACAGGGCTGCCTTCAGATGTCTTCTAAAAGTCAGATAGTTTTTTATTTCCTTGACACCAGACCTGCACCTCCATGGACAGCTGTGAGTCCAAAATGACTTCCAGGCTGCGCACCTTATCCTTCAGAGGCACAGTTACGCCGTTCAGGACCAGGGAGTCCTCCACACCTGTCCACCCCCTGTCCCCCAGAAACAGTACTTCTGTCTTGTCAGGATTCAACCTCAATCTGTTAGCTGCCATCCATCCTCCAACTGCCCCCAGACACTCACACAGGACCTTTACTGCCTTCACTGGTTCTGATTTAAAAGAGCTGGGTATCATCCGCATACTGATGAACACCCAGCCCAAACCCCCTGGTGATCTCTGCAAGCGGCTAAATATAGATGTTAAAAAGCATGGGGGAAAGGACAGAACCCTGAGGCATCCCCACAAGTGAGAGCCCAGGGGTCTGAACACCACTTTCTGGACACGGCCCGGAATGAAGGAGCAGAACCACTGTATAACAGTGCCCCCAGCTCCCAGCCCCACTAGACCAGGGGTCAGCAACCTTTTTCAGCCATGGGCCAGTCCACTGTCCCTCAGACCATGTGGTGGGCTGGACTATATTTTGAAAAAAAAGAAGAAAAAAGAACGAATTCCTATGCTCCACAAATAACCCAGAGATGCATTTTAAATAAAAGAACACATTCTACTCATGTAAAAACACACTGATTCCTGGACTGTCCACAGGCTGGATTGAGAAGGCAATAGGGGCACATCTGGCCCCCAGGCCTTAGGTTGCCTACCCCTGCTCCAGATGGATGTTGTGGTCAATGGTATCAAAGGCCACAGAGAGATCCAGCAGAACTAGGAAACAGCTTTCACCTTTGTCCCTTGCCCGCCAGAGATCATCGACCAGTGCAACCAAAGCAGTTTCAGTCCCATGATGAGGCCTAAATCATGACTGGCAGGGATCCAAATGGTCCGCATCCTCCAGGCGTGCCTGGAGTTGTTCAGCAACCACTCGCTCAATCACCTTGCCCAAGAATGGAAGATTTGAGACTGGGTGATAGTTTGCTATATTGGCCGGGTCTAAAGATTTTTTTTAAGAAGCGGTTTAATAACAGAGAGAAGCATTCACCACCCCACGAAGCCCATCACCCAGCCCTTCCCAGCTCACTTTTATGAGCCAGGATGGGCAAGGATCAAGGAGACAGGTGGTCGGTTTCACTCGTCCAAGCAGCCTGTCCACATCCTCGGAGGTAACAGATTGGAATTGATCCCACGCAGCTTGACTAGACCAGGAATCTGGCACCCTTCCGCCCCAGCCCTGCTCCCACGGTGGCGTCTACCTCTTTTCAAATCTCAGCAACTTTATCTGCAAAAAAACTTTGCAAAATCATTGCAGAAGATCTTGGGACCCTTACCGTACCCTTGATGGCACTGCTGAAGGTGAAGCTGAAGGTGAAGAAAGTCGTATTTGCCATCACTATCGCCACTTGGTAGGCTCAACGTTGAGCTCTAATCTGTGTCTGGTCCCATTCAGAATGAGTTTTCCACCACTGGCGCTCTAGCCATCTCAGCTATTGTTTCCTTGCCCTCAGCCCTGGAGAAAACCACAGGGCTGTCCAGGCTCCATGTAATTGGAGAGGGCGCTTCGGAGCCAGACAGTCCATAGCCCTGGTTAACTCCACATTCCAGCGGGCCACCAGGGATGCAGCTGAAAGGCCATCAACATGGGATAAAGAATCCCCTACCACTCTCTGGAAGCCATTTGGATGCATTAAGTGGTGGAGGCGGACCATCCGAATTCATCCCACCTCCCTGCAGAGGGGAAGGGTCACGGAGAAGTCCAATTGCACAAAGAAGTGTTCCAACCATGACACTTCTTTTGTTTCACTTTTACTTAGCGTCAAATCATCCACATCCATAGAGGTGAACACCAGGTCTAAGGTATGTCCGTGACTATGAGTTGGTATTCGGGTATTCAGGGACACCCCCACTGAGGCCATGTTTTCCACAAAGTCTCAAGCGGCCCCTTGTAAGGTCGTGTTGGCGTGGAAAATACCCCAGGGCAACCAAACTAGGTGTCTCCAGGAGAACATCTGTCATGACCTGAAGCAGCTCAGGCAGGGAATCCAAGGTGCAGTGGTGGGGTTGGTATACCAAAAGGAATCCTGTACTGCCCCTATTGCCCAACTTCCAGAACATGCACTCAGAGAACTGGGTCTTCCCAGTAGGACACCTGGTGCAAATTAATGACTTCCTAAAAATCACTGCAGCCCCTCCCCCCGCCCACATGACCTGGGTTGCTGTGTGTAAGAGAAACCTGGTGGACAAGCAGTGGCAAGAACAGACCCATCTGCTTCATCCAACCAAGTCTCTGTCACACATGCCAGGTCAAGTCCTTCATCCACGATCAAGTCATGGATGGCAGTGGTCTTATGAATCATTGACCTGGCATTGCACAGCAGCACCTTCAGGTCATGTGGGCCTCCCTTGCTGATTCCAGTATCCATCTGATGAAGACCAGACCCGGAAGCAGGGATAGTCCTCAATATTGAACATGTAGGAGCTAATGTGGTAAAAGAAAAAGAAATAATCTCACTGTGTTTCTCATAATTGAAGTGCAACAGTTATTAGGGCAACATTATGAACTAAGGCAAACAATTCAGAGAGAAGCAGTTAGTAAGAGGGGCACTGACCACAAGACTCAGTTTGAACCCCCTCTTGAGCAGTTTGGAAAACACCTTGCCTTGATCTGACGTAGGGAGGGATAGATATTGTCTTTTTCTAGTCTGTGTCCATTTCACATGTGTTTATTCATAAGTTCATTCCATAATTAAATATAATATTACTGCAGGTCAACAAATGAATAATGGAAGTGCTGATATTTCTAACATGATATGTTAGCGTAGCAGTGGATCTCATATGTACAGGTCCAAATTTCCAAATGTCTTTAAAAACTCTTTTTATTTTGAGAAAACAAATATTCATATATTGAATTTTGCAAGTACTGGCAAAAATTGTTTCAGCAACTTGTTACCAGCGAATTACCTCTAGAACATCCTTTATCCGGAATTTCAAACCATGGTTGCATTCTCTGCTTTCCCCCCCTCTGATATACAGGTGGTACGGCCATACCAAACAATGTCCAATCCAATGAGTAAGCTGACGGTACTCAACAGTATGCACTCTCACTTTATACTGGCTGATAATGGGACCACAGGAAAATATGGTGCGGAAGTGAAACTTCGCAGACAGTTGGAAAAGCACATCTCACTCCAGAAGATAAATACAAGTAAGCAGCCTGCTTTCTACATTGTTCTATAACTGTGCACTGGGATATATCTGTTCCATCATCATCAGGCCTCAGTAAAGAGTTTCATTAGGATCAGGCCACAATATTGTACAGGCAGGTTCACAATCAAAATTCTAAACGACAATCCAAAGAGCCGAGGGAAAGTTTAGCAGATGATAGGGTGGGGAAGGTGATTTTGCTATGCGTATCTAAAAGCTAGAAGCATCTTGGCAGGAGAAGATTGGCAAGCAATGGTAAACAACTGAAAAACAAGGCAGAATGTGACAATGCCCAGGATCCAAAAAGACTATGGAAATGATCAAGCTGTTCTTTTCCAGCTTCAGGTCACTTTGTGAAGTACCCAGATTTAGGAATCTACTTGTCATGAGGTGAAAAGACAGGCCTCACCAGTGAAGGCATCCTTCCATGCCTTCTGCTTGCTGGCTGGTGCTCTGTTTCAGGCAGCCATACTTCAAAGGAAAAGGAAAGGCCGGAGTGTGCCTTCTTACTGCTGTATCGGTGTGGTCTTTGAATGGTCTGGGAAAGCCAGGTCACTCTTTCCCTTGGCTAGGAATGTTAGACAGCCCACTAGGCCCTTTCAGTCACCCACCCCACCCTGTAAGTCTTGCTGTCACCTGTTCCGTCAGCAAGAATTAATGTTTGTTTCCCACCAATAATATATAAAACAAGAACTGTTGGACTTTCAGGACTTGACCCAGTTTCAGCTGAGCCAGGATGGAGGACTTGCCCTGCTGGTGGCCATCTGCCATGCATGCTTTAGCTGTGATGCTTTAGCATTGCAGGGGTTGGACTAGATGACCCTTGGGTCCCTTCCAACTCTAAGATTCTATGAGAGACTTCAGCCAGGAAAGCTCAGCCAGAGATCCATCTTCTCGAAGCTCCACTCCTTCCAGCAAGCCTTGAGTTTGGTTTGCCCACAAACTCATGCTGGGTTTAAAGGGAATTGGGCCCTGACTTTTATACCCCATATAAAGTTTTCGGAGTGGTTTACAAATAGACAAGAAAAGACAGTTCAAATAAACAATTAAACATAAAACTGTAAATCAAAAACATACATAAATACAACAGAAACTAAAGTCACTCCAAAGTTAAGCACACATTTAAAAACTAAGATGCTCTGGCTACATAAGCTTCCAGTTACAGTAGCTGCAGTCTGCCTCTTCTAGTTTTTGCAAAATACTTCTCACTATCTCAGAACTGCTTCTTAACCCTATGGTTGTCACAGTACTCCAAAGAGGTAGTTGCTAAGGGTGATAGGAGTTCTTTCCTGACTCCCCTTCCCTTCCCTGATTAGACCAGGAGATAAATTGTGTTCTCTTGTGGTTGTTGGGCAAATAGAACACTGGGGGCTTTGGGGGGACAGTACTCAGCAGTATAGAGTACTGATGCCTCTTTTTTGCTGCCCATGAAACCCATTTCATGCTGCACTGCACATGTATCAAGAAATGAATACCAGCACCTCATTTATTTCTCAAAAGGGGAACACACTTCTGTTTAGTTTTGCTGTCATGTATTTTCTTGTGGCTCTTAAAAGCTACTGGGAGCTGAAGTGATCCTCCTTTTTGCTTTTCTCCTGCCTGTTGTAAAAGATGGAATACGGAAAGAAAACAACCAGTAGTGTCATCCAGGTTTACTTTATTTGATAATCATGGGAGAAATGAAATGGTAATATTCTCCAGCTTCCACTTCCTCACCCACAGGGGCAATAGAGCAACTTTGGGGCCTGTCAGGCAGTAAAGTGTTTCATCTGTGACCTACAGGAATCACCTGCATTTTTGTATTACTTTGTATTATTACGATGATGTGACAGTTTATAACATAGGGCGCTTCTTCTATGTACCTTTCACTTCTCTTCCTGCCTCTGATAATCTCAGCTATTGTCTTTGAAAACTCTGATAAACTAGATTATTGTCTGAAATCTCACACTACTCTAAACCAGTTAGTTTCCCAAGTGTGAGGTATTCTTTTTGCTGCCAACGGTCTGAACTGGCTTTTCATGATACTGCCTGCTCCAATGCCATTTTCATATTGCCAAAGGCACTGAGAGGGATTTAATGGCCAGGTGTGCCACATCAGACAAAATTATGTCACCTCTCCCACCATCACTTGCTGCTACCTCTATATTGATTTTTGTGTGTAAATTTGCCTACTGTGGTCTCAATGTGGGTGGAATCTCTGCCATTTCAGTATTTCCTCCCAATGTTAGAGAGCAGATATTGCTTGATTGGGTGAAAATACTTTAGATCTTGACATGGGACATTTGGAAGATGTACAGCTGGGGAGCCACTGCTAAGAGTGAATGTGACACTTCTGCACATTGCGTTCTGGCATGTACTATATTCAGTACTTTTGAAAATTGGAATGAATCCACTTTGTTTCCTAGAGTATGACACTGCTGATTCATTACTCTTTTCTCATTTCTGAATAGGCTTGGCTGAATTTACATTCCTCATATTGCACTTATTCTTGAAAGATGATAATATTACATACTGCAAGTATATATTCTATCTTAGCTTGATATGCCTGATTTCACAGACTATTTCACAGCCAAATAAATGTATTATCAACAGACCATCTATAGAGAATTCCATGCTAAAACTAAACCAGCCATGGTGCCTTTATTACTAAAGTTGTCTGGTCTTGACTACTGACCTTCAAAATGATGTGTTACGCCACTCAAATACTCTCTGTAATGCGCTTTCTGAAGTGAGACGTTCTAATATCTACTTTGCTTACAATGCATAACATGTTAAAACATTGCTCTTGTGCTGAGAAAATATTCAAGCAAGCAAGAAAAAAACATTTGACTGGATCTCTGTCCCCTTTGAGTAGATCAGGGAAATTTATTTTTGTGTCAGAGGTGGAGGGATCATCATTTGCATTCTCAGCCACAGTGTGAGCTTCAGACCAGAGATCAGGTAATGTGAGACTGCAAACTGTAGGCACCATGGTTCTGCCGCCACTGTTGGAGCCAGGAGGCCTCTGAATGCCACTTAGTTGGGAGAGTGCTATTGCATCCACCTTCTGCCTGCAGGCTTCCCATGGGCATCTAGTTGACTGCTGTGAGAACAGGATGCTGGGCTAAGTGGGTCTTTGGCTTGATCCAGCAGGACAGTTTCATGTTCTCATGTTCTATCCTGGCAAGGCTCAGAAAAAAGTATCTGCAGCAATCACTGCACCCCACAGGATGGGGACCAGGCTGAGTGGCTGCAGAAACTTGGCTAGGAACTACTTAGTCCTTTGATGAATCGTGGCCTTTCCTGTGTTTGGGAATCTGAAAATAAGACGTGGGTGAGAGCAAGTCAGTGCATTTTGCTTATAGGACTGTAGCCGGTGTTTTCTGTTTGGTAGCACAAAGACTATTGTGCTAGTGGACAAGTGGGTTTTAATGCTGCACAACAGGAATCCAGTGCAACTGTTATGCTTGCAGAAACTCACTGCAAAACAGATTGTGCAATCTATTGTGTAGCAAAGTCACCAGCAGCCTGCTTATGCATTTTTGTGCACAACAGAGTTCTGCTGATGTATACCACTAAGTGACTTTAACATAGTGCTACATTGGATACATACAACCCATAGTCTCCCCCCCCCCCAATTACCAGCTGGTTGAATACTTGTTACTTTCTCACCTAAATCTAATTAATATTTCTCACTATGTCAAATTTGCTTGAGAATTTCCACTGAACCACTCTGGGCACACAGACAGTAGCAGTGTGGAGCAAGGTGGGTCTTATTGGGAGATCAGAAGAGCTTTGCAAGTTGCATCTAAGATGAGCTGAGTGTCAGGGTGGGTGAGAGAACAGAATCCTTAAATCTGAAATCTTGTGTAGATCATCCTGTTCCTAATAAAAAACAATACATAAACTATATACTTTGTAATAATATCACAGTATCATACACGTTCATGTTATTTTGCAAAGTGTTATTTTGAACTTATAACTAGATAATTGCTTCCAGGGACAAATTCTGTATGGTGAACTTGCTTGTTAGTCACATTTCCTTTTAATTGTGAACACTGTTCCTAAATCAGAATCATAGGCTACAGACGTTATCGTTTGACTTTCTTTAGAACCAGTGATCCAGAGACCTGACTAAATAACTTCGTTGTGTCTGGGTTTTGCATCTGTTTCCGAAGTAAGCTTGGAATGAACTAATCTTGTTTAAATATAAAATCAGTAAGGGATGTTTGTTTGCTGCTGATCTTTTATCAAGTTTTTGCTTGATGATCACTGTCAGTTAAAAGTAACTGATTTTTTTATTATTATTGTAAAAGCAAGGAAATTCTACAAATTAGGAAGTATCTGCATGAAAATATGAACACTATTCTGCTCTATTAGCAAATGCATTTCTTACATTTGAGGGCCTTTCTCCCCAACTTGATTTTTACATGGATCATTTTATTCCTTTTGTATGAGTCTTTGGAGTAGGCTGCCCAGGGACTCCTGAGCTGTTTAGCTGACCTGGGTGAATTACCATTTTGCATGTGTGCGTATTGGGTGTGCACACCCATCCGCTTCATGTATTATCACACTCTCTGCAAATGGCACATGGTGATAATGTGCGACTCTGTCAATGAAGATCAAAATGCTCTCAGCTGTGTTCCCTGGAATGCAGGAGATATCACCTAGCCAACAAGGTAGATCTTTCCAAATGATGTGCATTGTATTCCCCCCCCCCCCCCCAGACTTTTGCATAGCTGAGTCAGTAGTTTCTTGGAATGCTGGCTCCCCACTTTGTCTCTATAGTTTGGTGAGCCCTGCAAATGGATTCCCCGTAATTCCCACTTCTGCGCCATGGCTGAGGAATCCCCTTTGAGCTTGGTTAGGAGCATGGTTAGCCCCCACAGACTGGTGCCCCCTTTTAAGTGAATGGGGAAGGCACATCACTCTACTTTGGGGGTGCTATTTTGATGAAAATGTTGTGCTCTGGGGTGGCCTAAATCCTACTAGATGGGATCTCTCCATAGACTGTCATGTGACTCTTAGCAAATAGCACTCTAGCTTCTGGGGGTCTTGGCCATTTTCAGTCCCTCCTCTCACCTCCAGAATCATGGATGAGGGTCTAACAGCATCAAAAATTAATATCCCTTGTATGTTAGAAGAAAGATAACTGACATCCAGAATTGCAGAGATAATAATAGAAAAGAGGACAAATAACAAGTTTACATACTTTACTCTGATGTTTCAGGAAGCTGTGCTATTTTTTGCTTTAGTCCTTTTGTCACCCTGCATTTTTCCTTTACAAAGCAATGTTTGAATCCTGATTACCAGAGCTGGCCTTTGATATTGGAAAACTGGCTTCCTATGGATATGTTAAATCACGTCATCAGGGATACAATATTTAAATGAGACCGAGCAGCTGCTCTTTGGCATTTAGAGCAAACTTGGCAGTGATGTGCCCAGTAATTGCAGAGATCTATGCACCAGAGTACAAAACATTCACACAAAATTATCTGATTGCAGGGTGATATAACTCCATGGCAATATTAGTGAAATGTTCTTATTTAGCCCATTATATAGTGGCAGACACATTCTCCACCCCCAGCACCAAGCAGACTTTTGATTGCTCAGCAGTTCTTAAGACCAAACTGTTAATTATGTTAGTATTTATAATAGCTATTTCTTTTTTACACTTACATTAATTTCTTGCTTTGTAGAAAGATCAAGCAAGAACTACAAAGAACTGGGAAGTGTATAGGTGTAAGTCTCTGTGGGAATAAAATTGTGGATCATAACTTTTAGTACCTAACCTAATCATCATAAATCAGAAACCAACCAGCAGCCGTGCACTTTCCTGTGTGAATGCTGTTCTTTGTTCTCTGTAGAAAGCAGCTATTACATTTCTCTTTAGAACAGCTGGTGGAACACAGTAAGCCTGCTGAGAAAATAGAGAACAAATAGTACCTTCTAAATAATTTTTTAAGCGTTGTCTTCATAAGTTTGTGATGTAAAAGGAAGATAAGGGAACAAAGTAACCTTGAAACATTTGAAACAGTTGAACTGTTGTGTGAAAAATAAAAGTACTTCCACCTGCAGCTGGTTAGTGTCAAACTATCCATCTTATTATTACTAATTGGCTAGGGCAACATCTGCCACTCAGTGTTTCATAGTGATGGACCTCAAGACAGACTACCCCATGACTAAAAAATCCTTGATGAATGTCTGTTCAATCTTTTATTGAAAAACATCCAACAACAACAAAAGCAGTTCCATAATATTCCAAGACACCACCATTTCTTGAAACCTTGCAAAATTAATATATTTGTGAGAGGAGTTGCATGTTTTTTTCATGATGCACCCTATGTGAAACCGTGGTCATGTTAATAAAGCTGCATGCTGCCATTTCATGACTGGCAAATTGTCCTGGAAATGATGGAGCATGTCTGTAATCAGGGCTATGTCAACTCCACGATTCCATAATCCATATCACAATACACATGCAGAATTTGGTACTGGGCACAGGATTCGACATCCTGAAACTTAAAACCTTTCCTTCTAAAGGTTTGTAGCTCCCAAAACACCGAAAGTGTCTGGGCACACTTAGGACCTTAGGAGGCAGAAGGCAGAAGGGCTTCAAATGCCCTGGCGTAGTTGTTTTGCCTTTCCCAAGACCAGCAAAAAAAACCACCAGAATATATGAGATAACATTAAGGAGAAGTGTGCAAAGTTGTTCAAGCCACATAATTCTAGCACAGGTTGCAGAATTCAGCTTGTCAGAGTGCAGAGTTCAGGTTGCTTTCATGTAGCTCTTTTAAGTAGATACAGCCCTAATAAGCAATAAGTAGCATAAGTGCATGTTTCAGCTAGGTTTTGTTGGGCGAATTTTGTTTTCTTTCAAATGTTGCCATCCACTGAAGTCACAGAGGGAAGATTGGTTTACTTTATTAGAACTGTTTCAAATTATGGGGTCTGAATAATTTAGACTATTGCATTGAGTCAAGCAGACAGTAGAAAAGGCCAAGGTGACTACGGATTAGTTCAAAAAGTATAATCCAAAATGACCTTTTATGCTCCATATGCAACCAACTCCTCCATATAAGTAAGTATATTGATGTAAATAATGGGCACTGGTTTGCCAAAGCCAAGTGCTTACCATCAATATATGGTATTTTGCAGTCCAGTTCAGGTAGACAATAAGCTAAGCTTATTTTTTATGATTGAGGGTTAAAGTGAACTGGAGAAGAATGTAGGGTAGGTTCAGGTTGAGTGGCAACTTCTAGCCCTGTAAAGTGTCTGCAGTACCTCTTCATGTGACTCGTGGGCTTCCCTTTGTCATCCTATGCCTGAGAATATATGAAGGGGGCTGGGAAGGCAAAGGGACGTTCAGCTGTCATCACCAGCATCTTCTCTGACCATTGCACCTTCATCAAATACATTGGATGCTCATTGACTGATGTCCTGATCTTCCTTCCACAATATCTTCAGTATTTAATGCATTTCTGTGCCCTCGGGTGGTCCCTGGATGTGTGGCGTGGATCTGAATCCAGGCAATGAACCAATAACAGACAGGCAGAGAGATTATGTGACCTATCAGCAACAGGATCATGCAGCTTTAAAGATCTTCCTCTCCAGTTGGCTAAGCTGATAAACTTCAGCTACTCAGGGAATCCCTGCTACACCCAGAACCTCACCTTGCTGTCCCACCAGAGTTACTCCTGGGATCACGGGTTCCTTTTGGAACTGGCTATTTGTATGGTATCATTCTGATAATACATTTACAGAGTATTTTAAATGCAGCCGTGCCACAGAAAATATAATGCATTTGCTGATCTGGGGAAAACGTCCTTTGTCTACCATGCTGCTCTTTGATTTTAGTCATATCAACACCCCACCATAGCTCCCCATGCTCAGAACCACTGTGATTGGGGCCACACCTGCTCTCCCCAGGCACACCTTACATCCCTTAATTAAAACAAAAACAAAAAACACCAAATTTAAAAGGACATAAAAAGCAGGTGAAAACAGTTTAAAACATTTTAAACAATTAGGGCAATAAATCAGCTACAGAAACCCCTAAACAATACCCCAACCCAAGTGTCTGTTCAGCAGCCTTAGCTGTAGAAAAGGCCTGCAAGGCAGGGAGCAGTTCCCCCAGGACTCACTGCCTAGAAGGTCCAAGTTTTAAACTGCCTAATTGAAACCAGCTTATTCCTGAATCTTTTGGCCCATTGCCTATAGTCCCAGACCACTTAAGTCCAACTCAAACTCCAGCAAGCAGTCAGCCAATCCTTAAAAGTAAGCTTGATTTCTAAAATAATGTTTCTGGGCCATTTCATCCCATTCTACAGAGTATCTCGGAACCTGAGCCTCTCTGAGGCATCTCCGACGCATTCCTCGTTTAATGATACACAACTGCTCAGAGGTCTAGCAAAAATGGGTAGGCTTTACAGTGCCATTTATAGGCTATTGTTAGCTTTAGCGTCTGCCATAGGGTTTTTCTGCAGTAACATAATAGAGGACCGTGGTTTGTCACAATGTTTGCTTCAGGGCAAAAATTGGGAATCCAGAGGATGGGGATTCCTTCCCTTCAGCATTCTGATTCTTGGTAGAAACAGGCCCAGAACGGCTGTGATATCTGCTGCTGCCTTAGGCTGGCAATAGGGAGTAGCCAGAAAGTGTTTGGCTGTCTCCCTTTTTGCATAGCATGCAATTGTGTAACTGTGTTTAAACAGACTTCACTTCCTCTAACTGTGGGAACAACTCTTCCTTTAGAAAAACAAAATGCGCACAAACACACCTGCAAACTCCTTGGTGACTCATAGAATCATAGAATCATAGAGTTGGAAGAGACCACAAGGGCCATAGAGTCCAACCCCCTGCCAAGCAGGAGACACCATCAGAGCACTCCTGACATATGGTTGTCAAGCCTCTGCTTAAAGACCTCCAAAGAAGGAGACTCCACCACACTCCTTGGCAGCAAATTCCACTGTCGAACAGCTCTTACTGTCAGGAAGTTCTTCCTAATGTTTAGATGGAATCTTCTTTCTTGTAGTTTGGATCCATTGCTCCATGTCCGCTTCTCTGGAGCAGCAGAAAACAACCTTTCTCCCTCCTCTATGTGACATCCTTCTATATATTTGAACATGGCTATCATATCACCCCTTAACCTCCTCTTCTCCAGGCTAAACATGCCCAGCTCCCTTAGCCGTTCCTCATAAGGCCTCATGACTCCTTTGTCACTCTGAGGGCTACCCGGGGAGCCAAGCTGCCAGATGCCCCTGGGGCAGAAGCCCTGCAAATGCTGCTGTCAACACTGCCATTAATGTGCCCTGCAGAAGTGCAAACTGAATACCTGGGAGCTGAAGCATATCAAGAAATAGGAGCCTCATGACAAGATTTAATTGCAAATGACTTTTGGTTGGAGGAAGGGAAGCATCCTGGTCTCAGTACTATACAAATTATAAGGCTCCTAATACAATGCATGCAAAAGCACAGAAATTCACAGAGGCAAATAAGTGGAACTAAAAGTCAGAAGGGTCTGTAATGAAAGATCATGGCAAGAAAAATACTTTTTGGGAAAGAAGATTTCGCTGCATCCACAGTGACATTCTATGCTCCTCACTTCAAGCGGCACTTTGGAAATAGAATAGAATAGAATAGAATAGAATAGAATAGAATAGAATAGAATAGAATAGAATCATAGAATCATAGAATCATAGAATCATAGAATCATAGAATCATAGAGTTGGAAGAGACCACAAGGGCCATCGAGTCCAACCCCCTGCCAAGCAGGAAACAAAAGAATAGAATAGAATAGAATAGAATAGAATAGAATAGAATAGAATAGAATAGAATAGAATAAAGAGACGCTATTACTATGGAATGTTTTTGTATAAGAGGCAAACATTTCAGTTCGCCTTCAGAATTTCATGTTTCTGAATAATTGTCTTGCTTACATACTTCAAAAGACATGCAGCAATAAAACTGCTAGCACATTTGCAAAGCTAAGCAGACATGGGCTGCCCTAACTTAGCAGGGCCAGTACTTCTGAAGTGTCTAGAAACCAGGACTCCTGAACCAGGGGGCCACCCGGGTCCTCATACCTATAGCAACTTTTACATAAATTGTACTTAATATATTAATATTTAAGATGGTGCAGATAATTGTGTTGTTCCATGTGAAAACTGAGTCCCTAAATATCTAAACTCCTTAATTTAAGAAAAAAACAGTCTCAAAGTTGTAGTGAAATTCTAAATACACATTATGAAACACACAAGTCTGCTGCTGAAAGGATCATCCCCATCCAGATCTTTCCATCGTCCACTCTCTTGCAATTGTGGTTGCCCAGTGACAGCCAAGAGAGCAGCAGGGGAAGGAGCAGGGAACATGCGTGACATCACGACACCATCTATTAATACATGTTAGAGGGGGAGATTATTTTTCCCAGAGATGCTGTGTGTGGATATGGCCGAATTCCACCCTAGTGACTGTGGAGGAATTCATTATACCATCCTTTGCAAAGTCTCCTCCTCAGCATGTAATCTGGAGTCTAATACAGATGGATAGGATGGTCACATAATGCTACTTTGTCTTAATTGTGTAGTCCATCATTTCAGTTTGTTTCCTTCTTTTTCTCTATTTTCTTTGATTTGCTGGCTTTGTTTTTCTTTTGTTTGTTTGTTTCTCTGCAGGGATTGGCCAAGGTGTCCCAGTGGTGGCTCTCATTGTGGAAGGAGGACCCAACGTAATTTCCATCGTCCTTGAATATTTACGTGACACTCCTCCAGTTCCTGTTGTAGTTTGTGATGGCAGTGGGCGGGCATCTGACATCCTGGCATTTGGTCACAAGTACTCCGAAGAAGGAGGGTGAGTCACTTGCCAGAATACTTTGTTAAGATAAATCCTTCTTTGGAATCATTTGCATTCTGATGTTGATTTATTTCAGTAACAGCAGAAGTATTAATTGGGGATAAACATTATAGCTGATGATTAATGGCCAATACCACCTATTAATATAACCCATAATTCCACAATCACTTAAGTGAAGACGCCAATATCATGCATGCATTTATTTTCTTCTGCCTGACTGGAGGTTTAACTGTAGCTGGCAGGTTAGAACTACTGCTTGAATCATAGAATCATAGAGTTGGAAGAGACCACAAGGGCCATCGAGTCCAACCCCCTGCCAAGTAGGAAACACTATCAGAGCACTCCTGACATATGGTTGTCAAGCCTCTGCTTAAAGACCTCCAAAGAAGGAGACTCCACCACACTCCTTGGCAGCAAATTCCACTGGTGAACAGCTCTTACTGTCAGGAAGTTCTTCCTAATGTTTAGGTGGAATCTTCTTTCTTGTAGTTTGGATCCATTGCTCCGTGTCCGCTTCTCTGGAGCAGCAGAAAACAACCTCTCTCCCTCCTCTATATGACATCCTTTTATATATTTGAACATGGCTATCATATCACCCCTTAACCTCCTCTTCTCCAGGCTAAACATGCCCAGCTCCCTTAGCCGTTCCTCATAAGGCATCATTTCCAGGCCTTTGACCATTTTGGTTGCCCTCCTCTGGACACGTTCCAGTTTGTCAGTGTCCTTCTTGAACTGTGGTGCCCAGAACTGGACACAGTACTCCAGGTGAGGTCTGACCAGAGCAGAATACAGTGGCACTATTACTTCCCTTGATCTAGATGCTATACTCCTATTGATGCTGCCCAGAATTGCATTGGCTTTTTTAGTTGCCGCGTCACACTGTTGGCTCATGTCAAGTTTGTGGTCAACCAAGACTCCTAGATCCTTTTCACATGTACTGCTCTCAAGCCAGGCCGTTTTCACACAGAAAGTCATCCTTTTACATTATTTGATATAATACTTCTTGCTGACCATTCCCATAGAGTACACATGTTGCTTTTGTGGTTCTGGTAACTGGGTTATTAAGGACTGCTGATATTCCTGTAGGTCAGCTACCTCCCTTATTGCCCCACTCTACTGCTCTGTGGAGCCAAATGCAATACAGTCTTTCTCTATTTACTAGCAAATACTGCATTTTTATGTGAGTGTTTCTCTTCATACTGTTCAAGGTGTTGCAATGGGATATATCCAGTTCTGTAATTAAGATGGCCAAAGGCCAAACCTTTGCTCTAGAAACACTAAAGAGATGTCCTGCAGAGTTAAACAGGACAGTGTATGCTAATCCCCTGAGACCTCTGGTGACTGTGGTGCAGAAACTCCCAAGTAGGATTATTGCCAGCAAGCGTTGAATGCTGTGCTTTCTGTGAACAAAAAATAGTATAATATATTGAGCACCAGTTCAGGGTGTTCTCCTTCTGTTCTTCCTCACCAATCTAATAGTTTTGCTCTGTTCATTAGCCAAGTCCATCTTCATTGTCATCTCCTTCATGAAAATGCCCTCAGGTGTCCAGAATGCATGCCTACCTTTGCAGTGCTTTTATCACTAAGAAAAGCAATGACACAAAAAGCAAATGAAACCTTTGTTTGTCTAGAATGATAATAAAACCAGACTTTTAGGCACAGATTCTTGAAAATATTTTTTTCTCAGAGCTAGCCTTTTACTTTCCAGTTGTGCTTTTCCACTTCATTTGAACATCTCCTATAATTCCATCTATGTCCATTCAAGAAAACGTTTGCATCGCTTAACACATCGTTGTAGATGTTGAATCACCTGCTTGAAAATGCTAAAGATGCCAGCCTGAAAGCAAAAAAATATTTTAGCTGCAAACAGTATAAAATGCAAAAATAAGTACTGGGACAGAATGTTGTGAAAGTTTTACAAAGTATGTTTTAATTCTTAATTCATTTCATTTATGGAGGAAATGAATCCACATTGCTGCTTTAGTGCTGGCCCTTGGTGAATGTATTAACCAGGAAGTATCTCTTAAGTACTAAAAACAGTAAAACCACACCAAAAATAAATAATGGGCCATCATCCCCAGTCAGTCATCACCTAAGGCACAGACAAATAATTTTTTAATTTTTTTTTAAATATTTCTGTCTGTTGATAGACAGACAGCTGCAACTCTGCAGGTTCAAGGATCCTCAAGATCTCTCCAAGACAAGCCACATTTTCTAGTTGTTAGGCACTTGGCTGCCCTGAGCATGTCCTGTTCACAGCTCAGATAGTTGCATCTCTGCTTAGAATCGATAGTATCAAGCTGTTTGTTTCAGTACCTTAATTGCCTCCTTGCAGGAAGACACAAAGGTACTAACTTCATACATGAATGAGAATGGAGCGTGGTTTCTAGGGAAATGTCTTGGAGGGGATGATTGATGAGATGGTGTTTGAAGATAAAACCAGAGCTACTTGATGGTTTGTATCTTTGTTGCTTCCCCTCTGGTCCCTGCCTTGGCCCTTACCCTACCTTTAGTGCCCTATATTACCCAACCCAAAGAATCACTGCCACCTACCCTATAGCATCTAGGGCCAGCCGTAGCCTTTTCTCCCCCTGAACAGGCTTTTCACTCCAACTTTGCACATATGCATGCTCATCTAGTTGGCCTCTTCCTGAGATGTGGAAGTACTTTCAAGAATACCAGGCATCTGCACAAAATCCATAAGCAAAGTCAAGTGTATAAGCATAACTTAAAGGGCAAAGATTCATTTCTGCAATACAAGAAATACAAGAGGACCTCTTGGTGTTGCCTTTCTGCCAGCTTCTGAAAAGTCACCTATTTAGGCAAGCATTCCCCCTGAATGGAACTTCTGGTTTTATTGTTTTAACTGTTTTAATTGTTATGCTTTCTGGTTATTTGTTTTATTGTATTTTTTAATTAAATACCTTTTAATGACCCTGTGGATTTGTTATTGTGTATTTTAATTATGCATTCGTTTTATAAAAGGTAAAGGGACCCCTGACCATTAGGTCCAGTCGTGGCCGACTCTGGGGTCGTGGCGCTCATCTCGCTTTATTGGCCGAGGGAGCCGGCATGCAGCTTCCGGGTCATGTGGCCAGAATGACTAAGCCGCTTCTGGCGAACCAGAGCAGCGCATGGAAATGCCGTTTACCTTCCTGCCGGAGCAGTACCTATTTGTCTACTTGTACTTTGACGTGCTTTTCAACTGCTAGGTTGGCAGGAGCAGGGACCGAGCAACGGGAGCTCACCCCGTCGTGGGGATTCGAACCGCCGACCTTCTTATCGGCAAGTCCTAGACTCTGTGGTTTAACCCACAGTGCCACCCACGCCACATTGGTGTGTGGGGGGGGTGTATCAATCACACATATGCATATATATGCACATTATGCTTTTAAAAATTGCCTACAAAGACTATGAGCATTGTATACATCCCCCACCTCCTCTCTCAAGATGGTGCATAATTGAGGATCCTGAAAACTGTCCATGTTCTTTACACTGCTGTTTATTTACGTATCTCACTATCATGGTTGCTGAGAGAAGACTAGGAATGAACCATCAGCCAGAAGCAGGTTGCCTAGTGATCAGTATGGTAGTCAGTGGCCTCTTTTCCTCTGGCTGCCGTATCCTAACCTCATGCTCCTATTCCTCTTCTGGTGCTGGAGCAGGCCTACAATGGCCCCATTCTGTCTCAGGTCACTGACATTGCAGGGATTAGTCCCAGCCAATGGAGAGCCACTTGTCTTGTGCTTAGAAAGCACACGTCCAAAAAGTTTCCCCCTGGGCCCTTTCCTTTGGAGAAAACCCAAACTGCTGTTTGCTATGATTGAGCACAAAAGAGCAGTTTTCCCTGTGGAACCAGAGGAAGTGTGGATAAGCCACATATGTGCGTCTATGCACCTGAGTGTAAACACGCATGCATGTGTTTGAGAGAAGAGAGATGTGAATCCACAACTGAGCATTTTCAACTGGCTTTGTAATCAATTTCAGTGTTTCATGCCTGATCAGAGGGATTTCCCACACACCTAATTTTCCATGAATATTATCAATGGGTCTTCCAAGCATGTCTGTTTTAACCATTAGACACACTTCACTTCTCTGAAATCTCCATGCCTTTCTTCCCGTTCATTGCTGTGTGTCATTCCAGTCCTTGTCAGAGACCATAGCTCTTTGAAGGACCTGAATCTTGGATGTGGAATAATGGCACACAACATTTAAAAAAAAAAAAATGTGAATATGCATAACTTCCAGCAATTTGGTTCCATTGACACAAAGTTTTAAATTAGTCCCAGCCAATGGAGAGCCACTTGTCTTGTGCTTAGAAAGCACACGTCCAAAAAGTTTCCCCCTGGGCCCTTTCCTTTGGAGAAAACCCAAACTGCTGTTTGCTATGATTGAGCACAAAAGAGCAGTTTTCCCTGTGGAACCAGAGGAAGTGTGGATAAGCCACATATGTGCGTCTATGCACCTGAGTGTAAACACGCATGCATGTGTTTGAGAGAAGAGAGATGTGAATCCACAACTGAGCATTTTCAACTGGCTTTGTAATCAATTTCAGTGTTTCATGCCTGATCAGAGGGATTTCCCACACACCTAATTTTCCATGAATATTATCAATGGGTCTTCCAAGCATGTCTGTTTTAACCATTAGACACACTTCACTTCTCTGAAATCTCCATGCCTTTCTTCCCATTCATTGCTGTGTGTCATTCCAGTCCTTGTCAGAGACCATAGCTCTTTGAAGGACCTGAATCTTGGATGTGGAATAATGGCACACAACATTTAAAAAAAAAAAATGTGAATATGCATAACTTCCAGCAATTTGGTTCCATTGACACAAAGTTTTAAATGTCATGAAAGGAAGAGCTCTGTGAGGATGCACTGTTTAATTTCACAAATGTGTCTTCACTGCTTTCTGCTAATCCTGTTGCAATATTTCCTTTTGCACACATGATGGTACCAAAGGGACAAAGGAAACCCACAGTTATATAGTTATTTTCAGAGCATCCAATTCTACCTCTGAGGCTTTCTAAAGAAAAGTTCATGTGGTGACTTTAAAGGATTGCTCTGGAGGTGCAAATAAATAGCAGCAGGATGGGGAGACAAGGGGAAAGCATATGAAATAGTGTTGTGTTTTTTTGGTATTTCCAAACCTCATCAGGAAAAACCACTGTGAATAGAATCACAGAACTGGGAGTTGCTACTGCTTTTCTCAGACAAAAAAAGAAAAAGAAAAAGCTGAAGTCATCTGGTGACAACTGACTAAATGAGTTAGAATTGGCTGTGGACCAGATCCTGCAACTCATCTGTTCATTACAGTGTAGCAGGCTTCACAGCTGAAAGATGGCAATGCAATTTAGTGCTGTGTACATTATCCTCTTTGATGCAGGGCACCAGTTCAAAAGAGATTTCCATGTAAGAGAGAAGGATGCCAAAGTCCTGTCATTTGTCTACTGAATCTGCCAGAGCAAATAAAAGAGCCATTCTACTGGGATTTTTGTTTTCTAGTGTGTTTGGCATAGAACTAGATTGCCAAATGAAATAATGAACTCAGCCAGCCACTGGTCGTGCAAATATTTTTTCTTGTGTTAAAAAGTGATGTTATTGAAATAAACTACTTCTAAGCGCTTATTTGCCTTTTGAGTTACAGCTAGGATCACTGACCTAAGCATTTAGCAAAGACCATTTTGCACATTCCCCTCCAGATTCAGTGTTTCAGGGGTTCCAAAATGCTTAATTGCCATGTGGCTTTTTGTAACTCCAAAGTGCTTTAATTTCATATGTAGGAGAACTGAAGAGGTTCCTGACTGGAGGTCAGTTCCCCCACGTGCTCTTGTTTGTACTTCCGTTATGCACCTCCAGTTCAACTATATCCTGTTGCAACAGCTGCCACAGAAACTTCACAATCCTGGAACTAATATGGCCCCAAATCCACCCTGTTCACCAATTCTTGGTTGCTTTCACCCAAGCAGCACTCTTGCTAACACAGATATTATATTGATATATAGATGATTGTTGGGAGAAGATTGAATTTGGATGAAAGATCAGTATCATTCCATGCTTTCCTTCTTGTTCAGACTTGTCTCACAACAAGCATTACTGTAGCTTTCCTTTGGCTTGACTAGAGCACAGAGAGCAATTTCCCAAAGTTCTCAGATTTAATCCCTGGCATTATCAGGCAGGGTTGGTAGAGACCCCTGTCTGAAACCTCGGAGAGCCACTGCGTGTAGATAACACTGACCTAGCTGGCCAGTAGTTGGACTTTGTAATAAGGTAGCTTCCTATGTCACCCTCATTTTTGTACTGTAGGCTATAAAATATAAATTAAATAAACAAGTAAAAGAAGCTTAGAGAAACTGAAATTGATAGATTCACCCATCCCTGTTTGGAATCTTGGGTATTTTAGTCTGGCTAGAATGAACTAAAGTCAGTCCTTCTGTCTCTGTTGGCCTGTCTCTCTCACTTTTGTTCTCAGTTATGACATGTATTTCAAGAAACAAAACAAACAGTGGCGGTGGGAGCAGCAATGAGAAATGTCTCCACCTCCATCGTTCTACCCGGACACTGAGGTCCAGCACCGAGGGCCTTCTGGCGGTTCCCTCACTACGAGAAGCCAAGTTACAGGGAACCAGGCAGAGGGCCTTCTCAGTAGTGGCGCCCTCCCTGTGGAACGCCCTCCCACCAGATGTCAAAGAGAACAACAACTACCAGACTTTTAGAAGACATCTGAAGGCAGCCCTGTTTAGGGAAGCTTTTAATGTTTGATGTATCATTGTATTTTAATATTCTTTTGGAAGCCGCCCAGAGTGGCTGGGGAAACCCAGCCAGATGGGCAGGGTATAAATAATAAATTATTATTATTATTATTATTATTATTATTATTATTATTATTATTATTATGTGGCATCTAGGTTGGCCCTGAGAGACATACCTATAGAGATATACTTAACAAAGAGCCATTATTGAAAAGGCTGCCCTTGATAGCAAACATGGTTGTGTGTGAAATACAAAAATATATTTCTATATCTCTGCAGACAGTTAATGTGAGTTAAGTAAGAGGCCAATCTAGCCAACTTGCATCCTTGGGACAGGGGAGGAAGGTCAGGGGAAAGGCTGCCAAACTATACTGCAGGATCCAGACCAGTAACAGTAATTGTAGCATGAGGCTGGTTCACATGAAGATCCGCAGTGAAAAGAAAATGTTTAAAAGTCATCACAAAAGTAGTATGGCTACACAAATATTTCTAAACCGTAGGTATTGGTTTTTTCCATTGGTATAGTCTTTCTACTGCTTTTGTACACATTATCATTTTAATACTGCAAATGTATATGTCTTGAATAGCATAATAAGCAAAATAGGGTACATTCTCACTTTTAGCCAATATGCAGTGTAAATGCATTTTTTGATGGACTTTTAATGTTATATCCTCAGTGTGCTGTTGTAGCATTATATAATTAGAATGGCCACCTACACATCGGCCAGGAAAGGTGAAATCCATCACCCAAAAAAGAAAGAACAAACATGGATACTTTTTTGCAGTTAATGAAATTTTTAAAAGCTCAGTCACTGTAATGCTTCCATACCACTAACATGGATGACATGGGGGGTGTTACATTTTTGTTGTATTTCAAACAAGTAGATTGCAAAACCCCTTAAATGGATTGCTCCTAAAATTTGGAGGAGCATAATCAGATTTCAGTATGTTGATCTTTGACCTAAATTACTTGAACTTACACAAAGTGTGCTTCATTATTGTTTAATGGCACACTGTAAAAGGGCAAAAGAGAAATGGAGATGGAAGGGGGAGCACCAGTGGATGAGGCTCCGTGGGTCTCCTCCTTGCCTGGAAGTTCTTTCTGGCAGGCAGGGGGTGCAGCCTCTTAGCTGACAGCAGAGACCAGTTTGTGCTTTAGTTATGTACGGTTTGTTTTATAAAAGAACAGAAGGCTTTCCCTCAATCTGTTCCTGCTTACAATTATTTCTGCTTCAATGAACCACCAAGAAATTGCACTTGAAAATGCCAAGTCTTGCCAGTGGCCTAGAAGCGTCACAATATAAACTGAGTTTATTTCATGAAGGCAAAAAGCTAAGTGGCAGGTCACATAGCAAATTATGCAAATGGCCTGCCTGCAAAAGAGCAGCCCATCTCTGCCTCTAACCAGTATGATTTTACCTAGAGGATTCTCTAGTTTGTCTAAAGGATACCCCCCCCCGGGGGGGGTAAAATTTCCAAAACCTTAGTATCAGGTTAAAGAAACTTGGTGATATAAATACTACTTTGAAGAATTCTGCACCACATGTTTGGGGGACATGCTCCATCACTGGGATATTGCCTGGTTTCAAAATATGTGCTCTCTCTCTCTCTCTCTCTCTCTCTCTCTCTCTCTCACACACACACACACACACACACACAGAGGGACTCTTACATAATTCCAGGCAGGTGGCTAATTGCTTCATATTTCTCACTTTCCAGACATGATGGAGGTTCTGGGGCAGTGTTACAGTGTCATTTTTCCTTGGAGAAAGGGCACTGGAGACTTACAATTTATAATATCTGGTTTTATAAAAGGCCTCAGGTTGTGCTGAAGATCGATGGCATGCGTGTGACATCAGGATGTTGGGAGGGGCCAGAAGCAGAGCACGGTGGCATAATGACTTGGTGGCTCCTGCTCGGCCTCCTCTTCCTCCTGCTGCCACCATCTTCCTCCTGCTGCCCATCTTTCCCTTATGTGGCAGGAGCAGGAGGAGCTGCTGGCCAGGGAATCTTCCGTGCTCAGCCTCCTCCACCTCCCGATCATTTGGAACATTAGGGGCCATCCCCAAAAAATAATAATATTGGGGGCCCCAAAAGGTCTGAGCCCCTAGGAGTTGGCACCCCTGATTTCTATCGAGGATTCATCCACACTTCTGCTTGTCGCGCCCCTAGAAAGCTGAGGTCTGAGCGGTTTTCTGCCTGACCAGAGCTTTCTAGGCCTGGACTGGGCCATTTTCCCCTGGCCCCGCTCTTTTCTCAGGGAAAACCCACTCTTTAGCTTTCAGTTGGAACAAAGAGCAGTCTGTGGAACACCCCATCACCATTTGCTTCAAAAGCTAAAAAGTGCTTTTCCTGGGCAGAACAAGAGGAGGTGTGGAGAAGCCCGCAGGCTCAGTGAGCCGGAAGTTGGGCAGTGCCAGTTGCAAAGCAGCTTTGGGCCCAACTTCAGTGGGGCTTGAAAGTTCTTCAGCTACCAAACCTATCTTTTCCTTATCATACCAAATTGAAAGCTGCTATGTACCTGTGCTGTTCTGCCCAGTTGTGGGCCCTTTAAACCCAGTCAGGACTCAGCTATTTGGATGACAGGTCTGCCAGCATGGCGCTACCCAGCATGCTCCCTGCCACCTCTGGCAATGGAGTGGCACAATTCCTTCTTTTTATTGACCACTCTGCATTCCCACTCCATCGCACATGAAACATTTTCTTTTTTTAACTTGAAAATATAGCATGCTACCTTTTTAAGGTTCCCTTTGCACATATCACCTAATTTGGTAAAATTAGTCCAATCTAGTTTATTCAATTAACTACACCTGTGGTTTCTATGAGACTAGGCAGAGTGGCTGCAGTAGAAATTAAGAAACCAGCATAGGCTTTTCCTCTGCTGATTGCTGACCCAAAATAAGGACATGGGTCCGACAAATCTGTTCTTAGCTCATGAATGTCTGGTGATTTTTAACCCCTCTGCAAGAGGCTACACTCAACAAGAAATGGAGGTGTGCTATTCACATGGTGAACAATTACAGTTTTACTGCAGGTAAAATAGCTGCACTTTTCATCACTTTAAGCCCATGGTTTTAAAGTTGCTTACCCTTAGGGTCCACATCAATTGTCTGCTGAGAAACAGCTGAATTTGCAGGAGGACCCTGGCCAGGTCAGATAGAGCCTAGGTAACTCGCTGTGAACATTGAGAATGTGTCCTAGAACGACCCTGACTCTCCCTGTTGGCTGCGTATTTCAAGGCAGGTTTGGTAATACAGGTAGACAAGCTTTCTTCCAGGGAACCTGGCCTGCCATTATTCATCTTTTCATCAAAAGATGCCTTTTAAGGAACCCCAGTGCTCCTAGGAACACAGTTTGAAAATATCAGTGTAAGCTGTTTGTTGGCCACATATGACTCTCTTTGACATTTGCAAGACAGGTGAAACAAAATATTAATCAGTATTAATTTGTATCTGAAGAAAGTAGTTAGTGGAAGGCTAAAGAATGTCCCCCTTTTCTTTTCTTTTTTAAAAGAAAGGGGCTGAATAGTTTATTGCAGAACTATCAAATTCCACCCTTCACTTGCTGCTTTCCCATTTGGGAAGGGTGAGGGGGCAGGAAGGCCGTCTCTTCCCCCACCCCAGGAGCTTAGTGTTGGGAGATTTTGGTTGGGAGAATGACTAGAAGATTGCTCACAGATCTCCCAGCATCAGTCCTTAGACTCTTGTTCTCATTCCTCTAATATTTGTCAGCAATTATGCTCATTTTTTCAATCATTTTAATGATGCCCCAGCTGTAAAGAGTTTGACTCTGGTTATATTTGGAGGAATCTCTTTAGGTGATGGCAATTGTAAGCAACACAAATGGAGGGATGATTAGAATGATGAATCCTTCACCTGTAGGCCCAAAGAGTGCCCTGTTGGGTCAGGCAAGAGGCCTACCTTGAGCAGCCTTCTCCTGCCAACAACAGCTAGCCTAGAACATCTCTGAAGTTACACACAGCAGAACATGGCCATGAAAGTGGGGGACCGGGTACGACCAGTGGGTCAGACTCTTATTCTGCCCACTCTCCACAGCCAAGTGTCACAAGCAGGTGGAGCTGCCCAGCTGCCAATTGCCCAGGGCCACAATGCCATCAGAAATCAAGCCATGTTACCGGTGAATTCCTGCTTGCAGAGGTTGGACGAGGTGATCCTTTCGGTTCCTTCCAACTCTATGATTCTAGGCGCAGCTTTTGGCAATGTGGAAAACGATTTCTGAACAGCTTCAGTGGATCCTCTTCCCTATTTGATTTCATTTGCTTTTACTACAGAATGTGATGCATTTAAGAAGATGAGAAAGAATGAGATTTTAAATGAGAAAACAGCTCCCACAGTATGACAGCTTTTACACTTCAAGGGATACATTTTTTCTGAATTGTTAAATCCAAGAGAAGTTCATCATGTATTAGGATTGGCAGTGCGGCTTCCAAGTAAGCAAATGAATAGTATTGCTGACTGACCATTTCACGGTTAGGAAATCTGGAACAAGAACTAATATTCATAGAGTATTTTGTTCTGGTGTCAAACTTCTGTGAAGCAAAGCCACCCACCCTAAATGGGGATAAGTGATTCCCTTAACAATATTTTTAAATTCCCCCATGCCAGGCTTCTTGACTGGCATGGGAAATATCTAAGTATTTGGAGGGCTAAAATGTGAAAAATGGGCGACATTTATTTTATGTCCCTCTAGCCCAGCCTTAGCCAGCCTTGGATCTTCAGGTCTTGTTACTGCAAATTATAGCTACTATTATCGGTTTTGTTGTTTAAAATATATATGGCCCACCCTTTATCAATATGAATACTGTTAAAAACTGTGTGTTACCAAGATACAGTAGGTATCATAGCGGCTAGATCATCTCTCTCTTTAAGCTAGCACATGGTGGTTTTGGTCATGATCACTGCCTCTGAATCTTGGAGAATAATAATAATAATAATAAATTTTATTTATATCCCGCCCTCCCCAGCCGAAGCCGGGCTCAGGGCGGCTAACAATAATCAAATAATCCAACATTCTAAAAACATTTCATTATAAAAATTAATTAAAATCAAATTGGTGGCAACCGTTAAGCGAAATTCTGTGCAGATTGCCAGAGGACGGAGTCAGGCTGCGCTCTGACCAAAGGCCTGGTGGAACAGCTCTGTCTTGCAGGCCCTGCGGAAAGATGTCAGGTCCCGCAGGGCCCTAGTCTCTTGTGACAGAGCATTCCACCAGATTGGAGCCACAGCCGAGAAAGCCCTGGCTCTAGTTGAGGCCAGCCTAACCTCTCTGAGGCCTGGGACCTTCAGGATGTTTTTATTTGCAGACCGTAAGTTCCTCTGTGGGACATACCAGGAGAGGCGGTCCCGTAGGTACGAGGGTCCTAGGCCGTATAGGGATTTAAAGGTTAAAACCAGCACCTTAAACCTGATCCTGTACTCCACCGGGAGCCAGTGCAGCTGGTATAGCACCGGGTGAATGTGATCTCGCAGAGAAGACCCCATAAGGAGTCTCGCTGCAGCATTCTGCATCCGCTGGAGTTTCTGGGTCAGTCTCAAGGGCAGCCCCACGTAGAGCGAGTTACAATAATCCAGTCTGGAGGTGACCGTCGCGTGGATCACAGTGGTTAGATCAGGGCGAGAGAGATAAGGAGCCAAATGCTTAGCTTGGCGGAGATGAAAAAATGCCGCCTTTATTATAGCTGCAATCTGTGCCTCCATAGAGAGGGAGGTATCGAAGATTACACCCAAACTCTTAACGGACGGTGCTGGCACTAATTGGGCCCCCGCAAGAGAAGGGAGTTGGTCCCTCATCCCCATACCATCCTGACCTGGCCAGAGGACCTCTGTCTTCGAAGGATTTAACTTCAACCGGCTCCCACGTAACCATCCAGCCACAGCTTCCAAACATCTGGTCAGTGTGTCTGGGGCTGAGTCAGGATGGCCATCCATCAACAGATAGAGTTGGGTGTCATCGGCATACTGATGGCAACCCAGCCCAAAACTCTGGACAAGCTGGGCAAGGGGGCGCATAAAGATGTTAAAAAGCATCAGGGAGAGCAGTGGCGCGATGACAATTCCCCCCCAAGCGCCACCCTCTGTCCCCGATCAGAGAGAAACAAGCGCAGCCATTGAAGGACTGTGCACTGGATCCCCACATCGGCAAGGCGGTGGTCCAGGAGTTCGTGATCGACCATGTCGAAGGCTGCTGACAGGTCTAGAAGAATCAGCAGCCCTGACCTGCCTCGATCCAGCTGCCTGTGGAGATCATCTGTTAGGGCGACCAGAGCCGTCTCGGTCCCATGACCAGTGTGGAAGCCGGACTGGAATGGATCCAGAGCTGATGTTTCATCCAGAAACCTGCCAAGCTGTTCAGCAACTGCTCTCTCAATCACCTTACCCAGGAATGGAAGATTCGAAACCGGGCAGTAATTGGATAGATCTAAGGGATCTAATGATGTTTTCTTTAAGAGCGGACACACCACCGCCTCCTTCAGTTCCCCTGGGAATGTCCTGGTGCCAAGGGACAAATTGATGATATCCACCAGGGGGGCCCGCACCTCGTCTGGACATGCTCTAATCAGCCAAGACGGGCACGGGTCGAGAGGACAGGTGGTGGGATTTCCAGCTCGGAGGAGTCTGTCCACATCGGCTGGGGATATCCGGTCAAAGTGGTCCAATACTGGACCCGAGGACAGTCGAGGGGCCTCGAGAAATGCTGGGTCCGACTCCAGCAGCTACATCAACCTCTGAACCTGATCCTTCAATGCGGGCATGTAACATACGGTATACCCTAAAAGCACTGCACTGGCCGCCCCATAGTTGCTGCGCCCTGTTTATAATCCCCTAAATATTTGGAGCCCAAGAATCTGTAGGAGACTTGGTTCCTAAAGTATTAAAAACGGAAATTTGCCCTAAAACTTGCTCAGACCGCAATGCAGTTTTATGGATCTGAAAATGTCCTTACAGGGTTCCTTCATATGGAGAATGAATGATGATTTGTTGAGGAGTACCCAAATTGTAAATAAAGCCCAAAAAGCCTTAAAGGATTATTTTGAAATTAATATGAATCAGGGAATGGAAACAAGGGTTATTTGGGATGCCAGCAAAGCAGTAATGAGAGGATTTCTCATTCAACAAAATTCAATTAGGAAAAAGACACAGAATGAGAAAAAAGATAAAATTTTGGAACAACTAAAAGACAAAGAGAAGAGGCTTAGAGGTAACCCAAAGAATTTGCAGATACAAAAGGAAATTAAAGCCTTACAGATTCAATATTCACAGATTATAAATCAAGAAATATAATGGAAACTAAGGAGGATGAAACAAAGGAACTTTGAATCTGCAAATAAATGTTGGAAACTCTCAGCTTGGCAATTAAAAAAGAGGCAAAAGCAAAGTACTATCACAAATATTGTAACAGAAGGAAAGTCTGTGAAGAACCCTGTGGACATAAGAAAATGTTTTCACAAGTATTACAAACAACTGTATAAAAAGGAGAAAGAGGACCAGGCTAAAATTGAGCAATTTATTAAAACCAATAGTTTGCAGAAGATTCCTGAACATAAAAAGATCCTACTAAAGGGACTAATTACAAGCCAGGAAGTGGAATATGCAATAAACTCAATGCAACTTGACAAGGCCCCGGGACCAGATGGTCTATCAGCAAAATACTATAAGAAAGATTGGCTTATCCAACCATTGGTAGAAGTATGCAATATGATTCTAGGAGGGGGCAAAGCACCTGAAACCTGGAAGGAAGCTTATATTACTCTGATTCCAAAACAAGATCAAGATAGATCCAATGTCAAGAATTACAGACCAATCTCCCTACTTAATGTGGATTATAAAATCTTTGCGAATATACTGGCTAACAGGCTAAAGAAGGTTCTGTCTGAATATATGCATAAGGACCAGGCAGTTTTCTGCCTGGAAGACACATGAAAGATAATATTAGGAATGTTGTACATATATTGGAAAAGTTGGAAGCAAGAAAGAACTGTAAAGCAATGTTAATGTTTATTGATGTGGAGAAAGCCTTTGACAATGTATCTTGGAGTTTTATGTTACATGATTTAGAAAGTATGGGGGTTGGTCAAGACTTTTAAAATGAGATTAATGTGATCTATCATGAACAAAAAGCTAAAATTATTGTAAATAATGTGGTATCGAAGGAAATTAGAATTGAAAAGGGAACCAGGCAAGGGTGCCCACTTTCCCCTCTGTTGTTCATTTCGGTCCTAGAGGTCTTCCTGATCAAATTTGCAGATGACACCAAACTGGGGGGGGGGGTGGCTAACACCCCAGAGGACAGGATCACACTTCAAAACGACCTTGACAGATTAGAGAACTGGGCCAAAACAAACAAGATGAACTTTAACAGGGAGAAATGTAAAGTATTGCACTTGGGCAAAAAAAATGAGAGGCACAAATACATGATGGGGGACACCTGGCTTGAGAGCAGTACATGTGAAAAGGATCTAGGAGTCTTGGTTGACCACAAACTTGACATGAGCCAACAGTGTGACGCGGCAGCTAAAAAAGCCAACGCAATTCTGGGCTGCATCAATAGGAGTATAGCATCTAGATCAAGGGAAGTAATAGTGCCACTGTATTCTGCTCTGGTCAGACCTCACCTGGAGTACTGTGTCCAGTTCTGGGCACCACAGTTCAAGAAGGACACTGACAAACTGGAACGTGTCCAGAGGAGGGCAACCAAAATGGTCAAAGGCCTGGAAACGATGCCTTATGAGGAACGGCTAAGGGAGCTGGGCATGTTTAGCCTGGAGAAGGGAGGTTATGGGGTGATATGATAGCCATGTTCAAATATATAAAAGGATGTCACATAGAGGAGGGAGAAAGGTTGTTTTCTGCTGCTCCAGAGAAGCGGACACGGAGCAATGGATCCAAACTACAAGAAAGAAGATTCCACCTAAACATTAGGAAGAACTTCCTGACAGTAAGAGCTGTTTGACAGTGGAATTTGCTGCCAAGGAGTGTGGTGGAGTCTCCTCCTTTGGAGGTCTTTAAGCAGAGGCTTGACAACCATATGTCAGGAGTGCTCTGATGGTGTTTCCTGCTTGGCAGGGGGTTGGACTCGATGGCCCTTGTGGTCTCTTCCAACTCTATGATTCTATGATTCTATGATTCTTGTTAAGTAAGATAAGAAAAGATGAACAAATTAAAGGTATTACAGTAGGATCCAAACAATATAAATTAAAAGCCTTTGCTGACGATCTAGTACTGACATTACAGGATCCAGACTCCAGTGCAGTAAAAGCACTGGAGTTGATACAGGAGTTCAGACAGGTAGCGGGATTTAAGTTAAATAAGAGCAAAACCAAAGTATTAGAGAAAAATCTGGATAATGATGAAAGAAAATTATTACAAGAAAAGAAGGGCTTAGATTTTGTGAAAAAAGTTAAGTATCTGGGAGTCAAGTTGCCAGGGAAAATTTTGAATTTATATAAAGATAACTATGAGAAACTATGGAATGAAATTAAGAGAGATCTAGAGATATGGTCAGATTTAAAATTGTCATTAATGGGCCGGATTTCGGTGGTTAAGATGAATGTATTGCCAAAGATATTATTTCTGTTTCAAGCCCTCCCAATTATAGACAATGTGAAATGTTTTAAAGAATGGCAGAAAGCTTTATCTAGATTCATCTGGCAGGGGAAAAAACCCAGAATTAAATATAAATTACTAACAGACTCTAAAGAAAGAGGGGGATTTTCCCTGCCAGATTTGAAGATCTATTTTGAAGCAGCCGCGCTTTGCTGGATTAAGGAATGGATACAACTAGAAGACACCGATGATTTAGATCTGGAGGGATTTGACAATGTGTTTGGATGGCATGCATATTTATGGTATGGCATGCATATTTGTGGCATGCATATGGGCTTTTAAAAGCCCATAATGCTTTTAAAAACCATGTAATTAGGAAATCTCTGTTTAATGTGCGGATAAAATATAAAGATCTCTTAGAAAGGAAGACACCCAGATGGCTCTCGCCAATGGAGGCGAAGGCCCAGAAAAAGTTAAATATGGAAACCAAGTGGTTGAGATATTCAGACCTGTTATTGGAAGACAGAAAAGGTTATAAATTAAAACCATTTGATCAAATCAAAGATAAGATAAATTGGTTACATTATCACCAGATCAATGAATTGTATAAACTAGATAAGAAAAATGGTTTTGTTTCAGAAAAAACTAAGTTGGAAACTGGAAAAGCTTGCAAATATGAGATAGTCTTAGGATTTAAATATGTAAGGATAGGAATTAAGATGTTTAAAGCTAGATTAGAAAGATTGAAAAATGTTAAGTGATCAAGTTAAAATTCTTTCGAGAAGATAGATTTTGGAAAACTGTTAAAATGATATACAATGAAATTCAACCAGGGGGATTTGAGGAAGTCACTTGACAATGTTATTAAGATTGGTTTAATTACAATTAGGATGTATGTTTGTTTGTTTGTGTGTCTAAATTTTTTTTGGAAAATTAATTTTAAAAATTGGGGGGGATAATCTGTAGGAGCATCACTTTACTAAGTTTCACTGTATGGAGGGACTATGGATGTGGACTATGGAACTCCTTTCCACTGGCTTTTTTACTTTTGATATTTAGGCCCCAATTGAAGAAGATACACTTTTTTACCCAAGCAGTTGGAGGGCAAATATGTTTTAGTGTTCTCAGCATTGTTGATCTTCAGATGGTTCGTAGTTATTTGAAATGTGATGCTTTGATTTTTGTTACCTTGAGATTAGTTTAGTAGAAGGGTGGTATAAAAATACAATATTTTATTATTGATAACAATAATAGGAATCACCACCTCCCATTGTTAACATTTTTATATTGCTTGGATTAAGCCAGCCTTTCTCAACCTGTTGGTCCCCAGATGTTGTTGAACTACAACTCCCATCACCCCTAGCTAGCAAGGCCAGAGCTCAGGGATGATGGGAGTTGTAGTCCAACAACATCTGGGGACCACAGGTTGAGAACCACTGTAATAAGCGTTATTCTACTCACCCTCATTTAGTTTGACACTGAGCTCATGGATCCATTCATTGCCTCCTCTAAAGCTAAGTCATCTGCATACTAATAATGCATCACTGCCATGGTTGAGACTACAATGTATGGTCTACACCAGGCTTCCTCAACCTCGGCCGTCCAGATGTTTTGAGACTACAATTCCCATCATCCCTGAACCACTGGTCCTGCTAGCTAGGGATCATGGGAATTGTAGGCCAAAAACATCTGGAGTGCCAAGTTTGAGGAAGCATGGTCTATACAATCCAGTAGTGCTAGATCAGCAGTTCTCAACCTGTGGGTCCCCAGATGTTGCTGGTCTACAACTCCCATCATCCCTGAGCTCTGGCCTTGCTAGCTAGGGGTGATGGGAGTTGTAGTTCAACAACATCTGGGGACCCACAGGTTGAGAAAGGCTGTGCTAGATGATATTGCTGGAGAGAGAGAAAAACAGGTGTGCAACCTGCGCCAACCTGGTGTTTTTGCCCGCAACTGCTATCATCCAGTATAGCAGATGGTCAGGAATAATAGGAGTTGAGTTGAGTTCAAAACATCTGGAGGAAACCAGATTGAGGAGGGCTAGATTGGGGATATCTGGGGAGCGTTGTAACCAGTTTTGCATAGATACTTAACCACAGTCCTGCTTGTGGGGCCAGATGGCTGCTTTTTTCCATTACATAAAGGTTTTTTCCAGTCTCTAAGAGTAGGATCCACACAGAGCTGGGCTGGCAAAAGTCAGTACAAGATTGCATTGGACCCCAGCTTGTCAACTGCAGCCTAAATTCATTAAGAAATCCCTGGTAAGCAATATGCTTCCAAGCCATTTTGCCAGGTGATAATGTGGAAATTGATACCATGATTCTGAAGCAACAGAGACTTGTTGTTCAAAAGGCAGGTCTTTCTTCAAACACAGCAATTCTTTTTAAATTTTTGTTTCTTGGCAGTTTCTGAATGGACTAGCGTGTCATAATCTTGCATATGTGTGGTTACCCTCTTAACTTCCCCTCCAGGACTTCCTGTAGGGCATGATTCTGCAAGTGTGGAAAACTGCAGTGTGTGGCATTAGGGCTAACATGTCACAATTTTCTTTATTGTTCTTTTTAAAACAAATTCTAGCTGTTACAGCTTGAAAGAAGGTTGGCAATATCTGATGAAATCTCAGAAGTGAGAGGGATTTCTGACAAACACTTTCAGTGGTCATAGGCAAGGCTCAGCTTCTCTCTCTTCTCAAGATTAGAACAATTAGCAGACTAACTTGTGCAAAGTAATAAACATTGCAAAATAACCTGCAGAAATAAATTATGGGGATTTGCTTAATTTTTCTATTAAACACAGGTTTCAGTGTTTTCAATGCAGTATATGTGTTTTCCTTCTCTCAGAAATTTGCTTTTTAAAGAGAGATTGCCCAAAGCACTGCTTATTGGTCAACATTTTGGTTCCAGGATTTTCAATGCCTTCTTTTGAATTTCAGACTTATCAATGAATCTCTGAGGGACCAATTGCTTGTCACCATTCAGAAGACCTTCACCTATACCCGGACCCAGGCCCAGCATCTCTTCATAATCCTCATGGAATGCATGAAGAAGAAGGAACTGGTATGCAAGCACATTCTCTAGGCATGAAACGCAGAAGCCCAATTTCATACCGGCTTGGTCCATAAATAAGGTTCAATCTCAGTTTGGAGATTGGGGGACCTGCAGTGGTATGCAGTCTAACTTCCATGGCTCAAACCATAGTTTGTGTTGGATTTGCATTACCCAACCTCTGGCTTCTCTAAGGCTCGCCTGGAATATCGCTTAGGAGGGCAATTGCAAACTGCAATTTGGGGCAATCGTGGTTAGCCTTATCCATAGTTAGTGACATGTTTACCTGACGTTTAACCTCCTTGGAAGGGAGAGGGAATTCATGCACAAGAGAGAGAATCTAAAATTAGGGTTGCTATGTTTGGAAGAGCAAAAAAGAGAACACACACACACACACACAGACAGCTCAGCTGGGGATTGGGAGCCTGCTGCTTCCCAGCTGAGCTGTGCAAAGAGGCAGAGGCCCAGGGCTCCTGCGTGCAAGTGGGGGGAACACCAGGGCTGACTCAGCTGAGGATCGGGAGCCCCTTGAGCATGCACATGCCCAAACGTAAAAACAACAGCAACCCAGACATTTTTTGTAAATTGTAAAAATCGGCCTGGCCGGAGATGTTGGCCATGGAAAAGAGGACATGTCAAGGAAATCTTGGACGTATGGCAACCCTACTAAAATGCAAATCTGTAGCACTTTCCCAATCCCCAGCACATGGTTTGGAGACTGGTTATGTTACATCTGTGTGAACTAAAACTGTGTTTCGGTGGATGTCAGTTAGAAACCATTCTGTCTTTTACATGTACATCTGTGTAACTGGAGACTTGGGCATGAAGAGTCCATAAGGCCAGCCACAAACAGCTGATTAAAAGGCGATTTAAGTAAAATGTAAGAACAAATAAAATGGGAATTACATTAAAACTTTAAATTTGTAGGAATAGCTTCCATTGGCCTTACCTGTATAATGTCATTAACTCAATTAAGAAGTTTCATTGGACTTTAAGTTATGGATAAATTATTCACAGAGCATCATAAATGCATCCATCACATTATATTACCTTAGGTCTGGCTGGAAGCATTTAAATATTGTTTTCAGAATCTGAATTCCAAATGTGCATTTTCTGAAACCAGTGGTGTTATTCTTTTTGTGTATATGCTGTTGCTGCTTAACAATTTGCCTCCAGCAGCATGCTAGGAGCTATGCAAAATGCAATGAAAGATGCAATCCCTGTCCCAGGACCTTGCATGAAGAAATCAAGGGCAGCATCAGTAAGAAGAGTCTTGAATTATTAGTGGTGGGGCAAAATCAAACCAAATGGCAATGCATGTGACAGGGAAGATAAGCCTGAGATGGTTTAGGGTCACCATTGCTTGATGAAGTAGGTCTTGATGATGGACTTGACAGACTGCAAAGCTTTTCTAAACAGAGGGGGCTCCCTGGCACAGAAATGATAATGGTAGCCATAAAAATCCCCAGCTATGTTCAGATTGCAAGTTCAGATTGCTAACTTTGTTATTTTTTAGCATTTATTTAACCATATCAACGAGCTTAAAGGTAAAGGTAAAGGGGCCCCTGACCATTAGGTCCAGTCGTGACCGACTCTGGGGTTGTGGCACTCATCTCGCTTTATTGGCTGAGGGAGCCGGCGTACAGCTTCCGGGTCATGTGGCCAGCATGACTAAGCCGCTTCTGGCGAACCAGAGCAACGCATGGAAACACCATTTACCTTCCCGCCAGAGCAGTACCTATTTATCTGCTTGCACTTTGACGTGCTTTCGAACTGCTAGGTTGGCAGGATTCAATGAGCTTAGTGGTGTACAAAACAGAGAAAGTAAATAAAACTGTATGAAATGTTTTATGGTCACTGGCATAACTAAGCAGGATCACAAAAGATAACAAATTCAACCTATTTTGTTTTCAAATTATGGCTTAGAGCCACATGAGTATTTTTAAAAAGCTTTATCCCTGTAAGTAGATTGTGTGTTGCCAAGCCCTCAGCCCATGTACAGAAAGTTTTAGCATGTAATAATGTTTCACCCACTGATAATGATTCACAGTGCAAAATTATTTACATTAAACATATTTTACTCTTTTTTAAGTATGTTTGGTTTTGGGCTTTACAGAAGCTGGAAGGACAAAGCCACAGTTATAATTTTGGAGGCTGAAATGTATTAAAGGCTTCCAATTACATAACTTACCCAGAACTCCAACAACACTGAGTTGGTGAGAGTCAGTCTGAAAGACATGATAGAATCTGAGTCGCCAACGCCACTACAGTGGTACCTCGGGTTAAGTACTTAATTCGTTCCGGAGGTCCGTTCTTAACCTGAAACTGTTCTTAACCTGAACAGTTGGGCCTCCTGCTGCTGCCGCACCGCCGGAGCACGATTTCTGTTCTTATCCTGAAGCAAAGTTCTTAACCTGAAGCACTATTTCTGGGTTAGCGGAGTCTGTAACCTGAAGTGTATGTAACCCAAGGTACCACTGTATTAGCTAGTAAACCTCAGTAACCTTCCACAATATTGATGTCAAATTTCTTTTTATCTTATCTGGGAAAGGTCTGATGAGCCCATTTCCAATCCAAAATTAATTCAGCCAGGGCTCATAAAATGACACATAAGAGCTAATGTTGTATCCACAGAAAACAAAACTGCTGTAGGTGAAACTGCAGACTGTGAATGACGTCTAATCCAGGGGTGTTGCTGTCAATGAAGATGTCTCTGTTATCATCAAGGAACTCTTGTTTGTCTGGGCAAAGCCACCACTGATTGGCAAAATGACCCATAATGAGTTGTCATAAATGATAAAGCAGTGATATTGAGCAAATGTTACAGCTCAAATTTAAAATCATCACAAGTCACTCACTTGTCATTTAGGCAGCCTGACCGTGGCCTGGCCTTCGGTCGTGTGGGTTGGCCTTTTCTTTCTAACTGTGCTGCTGGCTTCAGTGAATGTAAGAGCACCATTCTGTTAAATTACTTATGGTCATACAAGGACAGGAATTTAGATGGCAGATGCATGCCTACTAGCATTCAGAGAAAGACTGTTGAGTCCCAGGAGCACACATCCATATTAAGGAAGGATGGGAAAGCATTTAATTAGTCTCTAGCTAAAGGGAAACAAGAAAACCCCATCTCTTTTTGGCATGTGTGAGAGAAGAAGCTCCTTCCCCGTCCCTTTTGCATGTTAGATTTTATTTACTCATTGCCAAGAAGAGAGAGTTGTGGTTGTGTTCCTATTAGCATCCCATAATTGTATAGCATGCGGTAGTCTTTTTGCAAAAGCCCATTCTTTTTTTCTTGTTTCTTTTTGAAATAAAAAAATTATTTTCCAAAATAATAAAACTTTTAACCACAATAACTGGATACTAGTGTAGTTAAAAAATACCATAAAAACAATGCAAAATAATCATAACCATAACTGGCTTATCTTAATAATATTCAAGCAACTGAATAGGGCAGTTGACATAGAAAGGTCTTCAAGAGTCCCCTGCGAGTGAATAGCAAGGATACCTCCACAGCACGGGACTGTGATCCTCAATTCCCAACTTCCGTTGAAGCCAGCCAGGCTTCTGAAACACAAGGGACAACTAGAAGTGGTTTGGAATGAGAAATAGTTCACAGGTCTGTTTATCTGGGTGCCATTTACCCACACAACTTTATTCCCCTCCATTCTCCTCTTCCCTCTTCCCCTGGGGAAGGAGAATCATAGGAATCATAGGGAATAGCAGAAGCCTCACAGGAAGATACTTTCTGCCCATCCCCTGCTGCTGCTGCTGCTGCTGCACCATGGCTGAGATCAGATCCAGAGCCCCCCACTCCCAAGCTGCCTTTCCCTTTAAAAACAAACAAACATGGTAGATTGAATGCCGGGCTTGTTAAAGAGTGCTTCAAAATGCTGTAGTGTGGAAGTTATTAAATCAGCCCTCCCCGACAGGCAGTTTTCTTCTGACTTTAGGCTGGTTAGTTTTCTCTCTGTGACTGTTTTTCGGTTCCCTCTCTCAGACCAAATCCAGTGCTCAACTTCATGGAGTCTTGGGCTCCATTAATGTGCATGCAGACATCTTGTCCTTCTTTTTTTGTTCATAAGTGAAGCATAACATGAAAAATTCAAGTCAGTTTGGAAGCTGACTAGGTGAATCCGGGTTTTTATAACTATGTGGCACTGATGCACCGTAATAACCTTGAGATGCCACAAGTGCAAGTGGGTTTACAAGCCCAAAGACCCTGCAGGAGTAAATGGGTCGTGCTTCTGGTCTCCAGAGTGCAAAGAAGGCCTGTAGGAAGTGCAGGGAACAGGGCCTCATAGGTATTGGTCACTTGTGCATGATTTAATATACATACCTGCCATGCTGCCATCTCTGGATATAAATACATACTGTATTAGGTAGCCAGAAATAAGGAGTTTAACCAAAGGAGACTAAAATAAGCAAAATAACACCAAATAAGTATCCCAATTTTTTTCAGAACAGACAAGGCATCTCTTGTCAATTTTTTCAATAATGGATGGATGTTCATAGGAAGTGTTGTAAATTTGTATCAGACATAGAGAAATTATGCCTGGGAACTACTGGTATTTGAATTCGCCAGCATTAGAAAGCTGCCTGTTTGTAACTATTCTCCGGTTCTTTTTGTATCTACACTTGCTGCCCTTAGATTCCCCCATGACCTTCACAACAACTCTATCCACAAAGCTTATCTTGTTCAGATGTTTCTGCTGGATCAATACACCAGATCTTATCATATGCAAAGTAACTGTTTGAGGATGCTTGATAACCTTAATTCCCATGGAAAGAATATTCTTGTCAAGTAAGATACCATGCATAAATTCAATGACAGTCCATTGCTGTAGGGAGAAAAGGGGGCTGGGCTGGGATATACTGCCTTATTTTTCCTTTAATATACTGTTTTGTTGAGTTATTTTCCCCCTTTAGCATGCTGACATGCTGGAACCTCCCAAATATTTAATCATTTATTTAGATTTCAACATTAAAAGAAGCCAGTACTGTGACTGAATTTTGTCAGTTCAAGATAACACTTCAAAAAGTTTAATGCTACATTTTTATGAATAGAAAAATAAGAGGATTGTGGTATTTGTGAAGAACCTATAATTAGGCAACAAAGAAAGCAGTTTTTCTGATTGCTTAAATAACAGGCATATAACCTACACAAATAGATTGTTATCATGTTTTGGTAGCTTATCATGCTTCCAGTATTCAGGGCTAACTTGGATATTTTCCAATGTAGATCTTCAAGTTTATAAAGAGCTGCTTAATATTGGCTGCATTCAGACATCATGCTAAACCACAGCTGGAGATGGCCAGGGCCAGTCCTTAGGAAGTCTTTCACATGATGCTGCCAAGAGCCACTCACAACCTCCCGCCTCCCAACGTGGCCACAGCTGGGCAACACCTTTTTCTGCTTACGTTTCATAGATCTTGTAATGGTTATGGGGTTGCTCGTGCGTAAGTTGCCGCCTCTCTTGGCTATGTTGCCTGGTTAAATCTTTCTGTCTGGACAGCCCTTCACTTCGTGGCTGCCTCAGTTGCTAGCAGAATCCGTCAGTGGGCGTTTCTTAAATCTTTTCCAACATAAAAGTTGTTTGACGCCAAGTCTCCTCCTACTCTCTCTGCGTGGAAGTCTTCTGCGCAGGGAGGGTGTGGGTAGCGGAGGACCCGTGCTCTCCCCGCTGGTGTCCAGTGAAGAGTCCTGGAGCCCTCTCGCCGATTCCCCCATCTGCCCCCCTTTATCCCTGGTGTAACGTTGATTTGCTTCCCCCTTCTGAACTGCCTCTCTCCCTGCTTGGCCCTTCTCCAGCATCATTTGAGAGCCTTCCCTCCGACTCAGGCTCCGATGTCAGTTCCCTGACAGATCTATAACCTGAAATCTATGGACTGGGGCATGCATGTTGGGTAGACTGAGGTGGTGGGCAGCCACTGCAAATGGAAGTCAAATTTGCTCCCATTCCAAAGATGCACCATTGCCCGTCCACAGCTGAGACGCCCCCCCAGGGCAGAAATGGAAGCACAGGTGCATCGGGGTAGTCAGTACCCAGCCTGGCTGGCCATTGGGCAGCCCAGTCAGATGGGTGGGGTGGTATTATTATTATTATTATTATTATTATTATTATTATTATTATTATTATTACAGGACATCCCTATTTTCATCAGAGAAATGTTGGGGGCATGCTCTTTCTTTGCTAATGGAAGTGGGGAACTTTGGAAGCAACTTAGAAGGGGATATTTCAAAGGTCCAACAGCCTGTATTTCCACACTTTACTTTGCTTTATTTTGTGATTTTAAATCTCTCACCAAATACAGTGGTACCTCTGGTTAAGTACCGGTACTTAATTCGTTCCGGAGGTCTGTTCTTAACCTGAAACTGTTCTTAACCTGAAGCATCGCTTTAGCTAATGGGGCCTCCTGCTGCTGCCGCGCCGGTGGAGCACGATTTCTGTTCTCATCCTGAAGCAAAGTTTTTAACCCGAGGTACTATTTCTGGGTTAGCAGAGTCTGTAACCTGAAGTGTCTGTAACCTGAGGTACCACTGTAGTACTTTCCCCAAACCTGGATCAAGGCATCAAATCACCTTACCATCACTGCATAAGTACTGAGGGCGCACAGGACTATTCTATACCTCCTTGCTGCTTTCAGATTACCAATCCTACTATAACATACAAATTTGCCATATTTTGCACAGCAGCTCAAGATGCAACGGATGTGCCACACTCTTTCACGCTCTTTCACTCTTGTCTGATGTTCCTAACCCTTCTTTTAGACTTACTTGGATTCTTATGGACTTTTATATATATATTCTGTTTTAACTCTTTTTAGTGAGTTGTGTGTTTTTTTAGATTTTTAATGATTTTAAATTATTGTACCCCTCCCTCCTTATCAGAGCCAGATTTAGGTTTGATGAGGCCCTAAGCTACTGAAGGTAATGGGGCCCTTTATATGTCCAGCTGCCCTTTGTCAACAAATTATCACTGTTTTTTGTGTTGAATATATGCTATATATGCCCATTACTTACATCATAGGAGTCTACACAACACAAAATACTGTTGCTGTGTGTAGGTTTTATTTTATTTGTTTTTTATTGTATGTTTTGGAAATGTACATCCAGTTTTTTTCCTTTAAATTATTTGGGGGCCCCAAGAGAGTGGGCCCCTAAGCTAGAGCTTGTCTAGCTTATACGTAAATCCAGCACTGCTCCCTATGCTGGTCTACGGCCGTAATATAGTGTTGGTTTTGATTGATTGATTGATTGATTGATTGATTGGATCAAGGCATCAGGGAAATTCTCCTTTTATTTTACCATATTTATTCCGTTCCCTTTCACCAAACCAACAAGAGTCTCTAGAGTGTGAAGGGCCAGACACCCCCGGGAGCATATTTGGTGACTCACAACCAGTGATTTTTCCGGTGGGGGGGGGATACGCAGGGGGACGCATACCCCAAAACATTTTGTGAATCTAAGTTTGGTCTCATTGAGGGCAGTATTTCAGTGTGAGTAGGAAAATGAGAGCACCCCTCAACATTTTTTTAAGGAAAAAAGCTCTGCTCACAACTCTGTTAATACAGTGTATCCACATCAAGCCCCCCAGCCTAGACGCTGGGGGGGGGGATTCAAAGGCTTAGTGGATACTCAGTCTCTCTTTCGGCTGAGGGAACAGATTCATGTCAGGCCTTGCCTGCCTCCTTCCCTCTGGGCAGGGAGGGCTCCGTTTTGTTTTTTAAATTTATTTTTTATTTTTTATCTATGTCATTTTAAATTGTAATTGATATTAATGCTGTATTCTTAGTTTTAGATTTTATGATTTATGTGTAAATTGTTTTCCATTAGGTTGTGTACCTTTTGATGTACTTTATTTATTGTTTATGACTTCTGTTATGTTGGTAATTATGTAAATCTTGTCATGTCGTAAGCCGGCTTGAGCATTGTTTTCACTATGGAAAGGCGGCCTACAAATAAGACGACAATGATGATGATGATGATGATGATGATGATGATGATGTATACTCTCCTAATCCCTACCATGGGAGAGGGACTCTTCCATAGGGCAAATACTTACCATCTCATATAAAAGTTTCCTTTAAATTATTATTTAAATGACCATTAAAAAATAAGCTATATCTGAATATAATTAGCCATGTATTCCACTGTGTCAAGCTGGTTTATATATCTGCATTCACTTTTCACAGTATCTTTCCCAGGAAAATGTCACAGAACTAGAACAATTCTAGAGTTTATAAAACATGAGACAAACATCTTAAAATATATTTTTTTGGAATGCTTCTTAAAATATGTGCTGGCAGCAATCACAGGAATGTTTTTTCCTCCTAGAGTACATGTTGCAATGGGTATTCTCTAGAGAGTTAGTAATCAGTAATGGTTTTACCTAGAATTTAGGTTACATTTAAGAGGTAACAATTCAATGTTTTATTCAAAGTGCTGCTCAGATCCTTTTTTGCTATTAACCTACTTAAGTCTGTTTTTGTTGTGCAGAGCAAACCTGAAGGAAGCTTGATCTTGTTATGTTTTCAGGGCATCTAAGAAAATCAGTTTCTTTCGACAACAACAGCTTTCTTCTGAATTTAAAATATTCAGTGAGGTGACATTTCTTAGTCTTGTCCTGCTCCCCAACTCAAAGCTAAGACATATCCCTATTTTCTGATGCCACTGATTTCGGGTTTCCATCCCTCCAGCTGCTTCTTGGGACCTTAGGCCCTCATTTCCGCTATTTTATTGGTGCCTTTTATGTCTACTTGCCAGTTAGCTTTCCATCCTTTCTTCCTTCCCTCCCGAGTCAGTTTATGCACTGTGGGATTTGCGTAGGTCCTTTCAGGGGCAGAGACCCATTTGCAGGTCCAGGTGCTGTGCAGCTGTGAGCCGTGAGGTCAATGCATGGTGAAGTTGCAGTAAATGCAGTACAGTGGTGCCTCGCAAGACGAAATTAATTTGTTCCGCAAGTCTCTTCGTCTTGCGTTTTTTTCGTCTTGCGATGCACGGTTTCCCATAGGAATGCATTGAAAATCAATTAATGCGTTCCTAGGGAAACCGCCTTCAGACCAGGTCCGGGGACAGTCTGTCCCCGGACCTCTTCTGAAGGCTGGGGGGGGGGACAAGGGCTTTTCTTCCCACCCCCAGCATTTTAAAAAACCCTGGGACAGCGGAGGACTTCTCCGCTGTCCGGGGCGATCTTAAAATGCTGGCGGGCGGCATTTTAAAATCGCCCCGGACAGCGGAGGACTTCTCCGCTGTCCGGGGCGATTTAAAAGCCCCAGGGAAGGCAGGCAGGGGGGACAAAGACTTTTGCCCCCCGCCAGCCTTCAGAAGAGGTCCTGGGGGCAGCGGGAAGCGAAGCGCTTCGCTTCCCCGCTTCCCCCGACGTCTTTTGCAGCAAGGGGCTGCGGGGAGATCGCTATCTCCCCGCAACCCCTTGCTTCAGAAGAGGTCCGGGGGCAGCGGGAAGCGAAGCGCTTCGCTTCCCCGCTTCCCCCGGTCTTTTGCAGCAAGGGGCTGCAGGGAGATCGCTATCTCCCCGCAACCCCTTGCTTCAGAAGAGGTCCGAGAGCAGCGGGAAGCGAAGCGCTTCGCTTCCCCGCTTCCCCCGACGTCTTTTGCAGCAAGGGGCTGCAGGGAGATCGCTATCTCCCCCCAGCCCCCTGCGACCCTCCCACGGCTGGAGAGGTGACACGCACCTATGGCAGGAGCCTCCATAGGCGCACGTCACCTCTCCAGCTGGGAGAGCGCGCGCGGGGCTAAAGCAGCCCCCTGCGACCCTCCCCCGGCTGGAGAGGTGACACGCGCCTATGGAGGCTCCTGCCCCGCTCGGGATGGCAGTCCCGGCAGGGCAGACAGCTCTGCGCCGCCATCCCGAGCGGGGCGGGACTTAGCGCCCCGCTCGGGATGGTGGCGCAGATCTGCCTGCAGTCCCAGGACGGCAGACAGCTCTGCGCCGCCATCCCGAGCGGAGCGGCGCAGATGTGCCTGCCGTCCCCGGACGGCAGACAGCTTTGCGCGGCCATCTGGAGCGGGGCGGGCTTCTCCCCCGGCTCCCGATGGCCGTGCAGAGCCCGCGCTGATCCCGGCACGGCAGACAGCTCTGCGCCGCCATCCCGAGCGGAGCGGCGCAGATGTGCCTGCCGTCCCCGGACGGCAGACAGCTTTGCGCGGCCATCTGGAGCGGGGCGGGCTTCTCCCCCGGCTCCCGATGGCCGTGCAGAGCCCGCGCTGATCCCGGCACGGCAGACAGCTCTGCACCGCCATCCCGAGCGGGGCGGGACTTAGCGCCCCGCTCGGGATGGTGGCGCAGATCTGCCTGCAGTCCCAGGACGGCAGACAGCTCTGCGCCGCCATCCCGAGCGGAGCGGCGCAGATGTGCCTGCCGTCCCCGGACGGCAGACAGCTTTGCGCGGCCATCTGGAGTGGGGCGGGCTTCTCCCCCGGCTCCCGATGGCCGTGCAGAGCCCGCGCTGATCCCGGCACGGCAGACAGCTCTGCGCCGCCATCCCGAGCGGGGCGGGACTTAGCGCCCCGCTCGGGATGGTGGCGCAGATCTGCCTGCAGTCCCAGGACGGCAGACAGCTCTGCGCCGCCATCCCGAGCGGGGCGGGACTTAGCGCCCCGCTTGGGATGGCGGCGCAGATGTGCCTGCCGTTCCCGGACGGCAGACAGCTTTGCGCGGCCATCTGGAGCGGGGCGGGCTTCTCCCCCGGCTCCCGATGGCCGTGCAGAGCCCGCGCTGATCCCGGCACGGCAGACAGCTCTGCGCCGCCATCCCGAGCGGGGCGGGACTTCTCCGCTGTCCCGGGAAGGCAGGCGGGGGGAGCAAAGACTTTTGCCCCCCGCCGGCCTTCACAAGAGGTCCAGGACCTCTTCTGAAGGCCGGCTGTGGGCGAAAGTCTTTGCTCCCGACCACCAGCAATTTAAAACAGGTCCCCGGAGATTTCCCTATGGGCTTTCGTCTTGCGAAGCAAGCCCATAGGGAAATTCGTCTTGCGAAGTGCCTCCGAAACAGAAAACCCTTTCGTCTTGCGGGTTTTCCGTCTTGCGAGGCATTCGTCTTGCGGGGTACCACTGTACAGTACAACTATTTGGGGATTTATTTATTTTTTTAAATCATATTTATTAAAGTTTCCAAGACACAAAAGATAGAAATACAAAGAAAAAAGAAAGATAAAATACACTTAAAACCTTACTTTCATTGCCAACTTTCTGGGACTCCCCCATCCCCCTCCCAACTGTATTCCCCTTTCATTAATTTGGTTCTACAAGCTCTTACTCCCAATTTAAAGCTTAATTTGTTTAACCCACTATTCAATTTAAATTATACAGTCATTCCGCCATCCCTCATCATTAACAGAAAAAAAGTTTTTTCCCCAAAGTCCACCCCAGTTTCCTTCCACGAATTCCCTTTTTTAATAAACACGTCCAATCAAAATAAAGTGGTATACAAGAAGATATAAAAAGATATAAAAAACAAAGGATATAAAAAGATTCAAAAAATAGTTGCACAGCCTTTGGATTCCAAATCTCCCCCCCCTTCCCCGGTTTGAATTCCCCATATCCACCAGTCTGTCTATTGTCAGCCTGGAGATCTCAAATCCATGGCCAATTTTTTCCCCAGTTCCACCTTGCCGTTGTTGTTTTTTTTATGATATTTAACTTGAAAGAGGCCCCCAGAGGGCCTTTAGTTTCCTTGGTCTTTATAGCTCCCCCCTTGTTCTTTCCAAGTCGTAATCAGTCCTTTGTTCTTTTTTCTCACTTTCTCAGATTTCTTGTCCTGTTCCGCTGCTAAAACGTTCTAATTCAGAAATTTGGTACCTCTACAGAGGTTGTTGTTGTTCAGGAACAAAAACTTACGTCCAGTCCCTTCCTTTCTTCAATAGAAAATTCTATTGTCTCCTTTAATATAAACACCTCTGTAGACGAAATACTGTTTCGGTTTTGCAGCTTTCCCAGGAGATAACAAGTCCTCTACGATTCCAAGAGTATTTTTCCACTTACAATCGTTCTTGTAATGTCCCGAAACCCCTCTAGGGGGATTGTAGTAACTTTGTTTCCTCTGATCCAAAAGTCAAATTGTTATTCCTTATTTTCAACAGTTTATATCCAAATTGTAGCAAATTGTAGCAAAATTAACCAGCAAAGTCCTCATGGCAAAGTCCTCTTTATATTCTCCAACTTTGACAGCTACCTTGACAGCTGTCAAAGTCTCCGTCTCTCTCCACCAGGCTCTCTCACAAATCGCCCCGGTTCCCTGGGGGGGTTACATTTTCATTCTCACCCTCCACTCTTCTCCTCCAGCACAGTTCTTATAATTTCCCATCGTGGAATTAATAAATTTTAAACAAAAATACGCTTCTCTCTTGACCTTGGTTACCCAATCCTTGTTTTAGAATGTTTACAATAGGGGGGGGGACTGACTTCCTTTTTGGATCTCCCCCGCTCGTGCCGAATCCGAAAAAAATTCTTTTTTTCTCCTTTTAAACCCGGTTTCCAAATTACTCACGGGTTGTTGTATATAGTCCGAATTTTCAATAGAAGAAGTCAGCGCTCTCCGTCGAATGGCATGCGGCTTCGTTCGGCAGGGAAAGCAGAGGACTCACAGCACCACGCCACTCCCCGGCACCCGTTCCGTAGCCTTTAAAAAGGCTCCTTCACAAGTCGGGAGGGCGCTAACGGTGCCAGCCGAGTCACCCATGTCCACGGGCTCCATGCCCGTGGTTTTTAAGGGTCCCCGCGTCGCCGGCGCGGTAGGACCCAGTCCCTGCCGAGCAGACTCCCTCCGGAGCTCGGAGGGAGTCCGCCATTCGGCGATGGCGCCAACCCGGAAGTCCCCAACCATTTGGGGATTTAAAGAGGCCACAACTTTATCAGATGTCAGCAGATTTGGGTGCAGGCATTGGGTATGTATCCTGTATCAACCAGCCTGCTGCTGGTTGATTATTTGGCAGGGTTAAGAATTGTCCTGTAACATACCGTACATCAAATTGGAAAGACCCCTCCAATCACCATTTTGGGAGTGCTCTGGCCCATCAGCCCCCATCTGGGTGTCCAAATGGAAACACCCTCCCCTGGATCACTTCAACGGGATGCCCTGATTCCTCGGACCAGGTGTTGGGACTCCTGACGCACCCCCCCTGTGTCCACTAAGGATCTAACCCAATGCCTTCTCTGCCATCAAGTTCTGACAATTGCTAAGAGTTGGCAAAAAAACCAATATTATCTGAAGGCAAATTCCTCCCTGCCCCCAAACACAGTGACAAAACAGGGTGAGAAATCCAGCACCGACTGAGACGGAGTGCAGGGCACAGCGGGCTTAAATAGCCAGGGAGTGGACCAGAGGGGATCATTTTTCCTCCTGCTGCTCCCAGAGCCACACGCCCCAGCTCACCCACGATGGGCTGCAGCCGCGGAGGAGCCTCAGCGGCCAGCATGGCTAGTGGAAGAGGAGGGACGTCTGCCCCTGCCCTCTGCTGAAGCCCAAAGTCTGCCCAGCACTGCCATGCCAGACCGCAACCACCTCTCCCCTCCAGCAGCCAACAGGCAGTCCTTACACAGCTGAAATGTGGCTCTGAGCCTCTCACTCCCCCCTCCTGGCTCGTAGGTTTGGAGGTGCGGGGGGAGCAGAGCTACCAGCACTGGCATAGTGGCTCTGTGGGGCATAGCACCCAGGACAGTGAGGTCATAGGAGGGAGAAAGTGGGGTGGCAGTGGCAGTCAGGGTGGCACACAGTGGGAAGGGAAGCTGTCGTGGCAAGGAACATCAGAAATAGGGGCAGGGCCCCCTCAATGCTGACTATCTGCTATACTTACTGCATTTTCCCTCTGAGCAGTTTATTCTTCACCTTTGGTTTGTGTGTGTGCCTGCGCGTTCTCTCTCTCTCTCTCCTCCTCATGTTGCTGCCAAGGGAAATTTACACTAAAATATTCAGGCATACCCAGCTGAATTATAAGTGCTGAGCAATACTGGAATAGAAGCTGCTCTTCTAGTAAGAGGACCATAATGTATTAATAACCCTGACTATAAACAGAAGCAGTTCCCTGTCCGCAAGCAGCGTCTATTGTTAATGTTAAAGCAACTTGCATTTATGAGACACCTGCAAGATCTCAACTAGTTTAAATAAAGATGAACAATTATAATTCTGGACCAAACATTTGTTCACCCTGAATTCCTGTTGCCCATCTGAAGCAGAGCTCTGAAAGGGCATCATAGGATATGCCAAGATCACTCAAACATAAGCTGCAGTGCTTTAGGATTTCATCTTCTACAGGGAGTACTGATACCTGATTTCCATTGTTTCTGCAGCTTATCTTCCATCTTTGGATTTCTGTTTTCTTGATAGCAGACTCCCATCAATCTTTGACAGAAAGAATAAATTTGCTTCCTTACCTCCTGAGACTGATAGAATAAAATGAGTTTTAGTGTAGTCTTATGCTTACTCTGGATACATTATCACTCCTTGTGCTTTCAAGAAGGTGGCAGGATGTAATTCATCTTTTCCTTTTTTATAAGGAAACTGTTCTACAAAATGTTGGAATATGCATGTTAAAACAAAATCAGAAAAAGCAACAGCTATGTTGGGGCTGGGTATCCCAGCTTGGGCAGAGCATCTAGACAAAAGGAAAGATCTGGAACATTTTGTTTCATACGGTTCTCTTAGGGCATTGCTAAGGAACACAACAGATTCTAGCAGAAGTTGTAACCACCCCTTGTGAAGATGGAATATTTATTTACTTCACTTAGATGTATAGCGGGACACGGGTGGTGCTGTGGTCTAAACCACAGAGCCTAGGACTTGCCGATCAGAAGGTTGGCTGTTCGAATCCTCGCGATGGGGTGAGTTCCCGTTGCTCGGTCCCTGCTCCTGCCAACCTAGCAGTTCAAAAGCACATCAAAGTGCAAGTAGATAAATAGGTACTGCTCCAGCGGGAAGGTAAATGGCGTTTCCGTGCGCTGCTCTGGTTCGCCAGAAGCAGCTTAGTCATGCTGGCCACATGACCCGGAAGCGAGATGAGCACTGCAACCCAAGAGTTGGCCACGACTGGACCTAATGGTCAGGGATCCCTTTACCTTTACCTTTAGATGTATAGCACTTGTCTTGTTACTAAAGCTTGGAATGGGAAACAGCTCTCTCATACCTGATTTATTCTTCAAAGCTCCATTACTTTGGTGCTAAGTCTATGGCATCTCCTAGGAGCCAAAAATGACAGTGTGTCACTAGGAGAATTTTCACTGTGACCACACAGGTGGAATCCTTCCTTCCTCATCCACAATCCCAGTGGAAATCTCCTCTCTCTCCACACATGAGTGTTAACCTTAAATCCCCTTTGCATCGCTGGGAGTTTCCCCCCTGAGATGAATAGCAGAGTGGGTGGGGGCAGCCAAGTGTTACATAACACCAGACTCGTCTGACAGACGTTTACTGCTCAGCTGCAGATAACTGATTTATTGGACTACCTCCTCCTACTGAAGAAATGTTCAGTTGTGTGAACTGAATGATGATTTGCTTCCTCTCATTGCATATAAGCTGAAGCAAATGGCCCAAGTTTAGTGAATATTGACATTTTTACATGTGAATATTGCCACCCTCAGACAAGTTACATTTCATACATACACTGGTGAATTCTTGCATAATTCATTTCTGCATATCCAAAAAGTGGGGAAATCTGTATCTGTTTTGCAGGTGTATGTAGCATTCGTTTAGGACTCTCAAAATGCCAACCGTTGCTGCCCTTCTTGCATTTTGCTATCTATTGTTCATTTTTGAATCATTTTGATTATCTTAAACATTTGTTTATGTCCCCTTTCTTCATCTGTACCCTTAATCTCCCCCTTTTTAAAAAAAACTCAGAAAGGTTTGTGACCTTGCTTTAATTTTTAGTAGAGCAATAGTCTGTTCTTCAAGAACAGTGTAACTTGTTTGCAGAAGGAATTTGTCATTTTAGGTGTGCATAATGTGATAGTCAGCACTGACTTCTGTATACCCAGAAGGCTGGATAGAGCAAACCTCTTTCTACCAATTGCTATATTCCATGTCACCCTCGTCATCATTTTCCCAAACACCAAAAAGGCAGGAATGGGGTTGTTTGGTTGGGCAGGGGAGGAGACAGTTTTGCTTGTGTGTCTGCTAAATGATTTGTAACAGTTGAGCTAGTGCGCTCCTCCTCCTGCTGGTTGCGTAGGGTACAATAGTCTTGTTGCTGTGGCAACGCTGCTGATCCCCTTCACTGGCTTAATCCCAGGCAGCTGAGTAGTGGGAGGGAGTTGCTACAGGGCTGGACGCTGGCCTGTCATCTCTTCCTTCTACTCCTTTTTCTGCTGGACAATTATCCTGTGCTGGGAGGGTTTGTCAGCCTGATTCAAAGTACATTTAAAGCGTGTGGCTTCCCCTAAAGAATCCTGTAAACTGTACTCTGCCTCTCACAGAGCTTATAGCTCCCGGGATTTCAGGGGGAGGCAACGTGTTTTATATGCACCATGTGTCAAGCAGTAGTCAAGATGTTTGGCATATCTTCATTTGCAGTGCTATTTTTCTAGAAAAAGAGGTTCCAGAAGTCACCATGAACTCCCACATACTCTTAGAATGGTAATGGTACCCACCAGAGAGGGACTGGAACTGAGTTCCGGCAAGTTCCGGCTGGAAAAAGGCCCTGCTTATTTGTTCTGCAATGAAAGAAGAAAATACATCTGATTTTTTAAAATTACATGGCCTGCTAGTGCCATGAAATTATTAAAGCAGACTCATTCTTCAGATTATATACAGTGGTACCTCGGGTTAAGAATTTAATTCATTCCGGAGGTCCGTTCTTAACCTGAAACTGTTCTTAACCTGAAGCACCACTTTAGCTAATGGGGCCTCCTGCTGCTGCCGCGCCGCCGGAGCCTGATTTCTGTTCTCATCCTGAAGCAAAGTTCTTAACCTGAAGCACTATTTCTGGGTTAGCAGAGTCTGTAACCTGAAGCGTCTGTAACCCGAGGTACCACTGTATGTGTGTGTGTGTGTATTCATACGTCACGATTTCCTAATCTTTCCTTTATTGGGATAACGGCTGTTGAGAGCCCACCACAATGTGAATGTGTTCCTCTTGGGAGATGTAGCGTCTGGGGAAGTGAGAGGCCTGGCCTGGGCTTAGTTACAGAACTCGGCAAAAGGTTTTGGTTCCTTGCACACACACGCACGCGCGCACACACACACACACACACACACACACACACACACTGGATTTAAAAGGGAGGGGGCAATTACCCCAAACTGGGTAGAGAGATCTGTCCTCCACTGACCCCTCCCACAGATATTAGGTGATTCCCTCATCCCACTGCAGCCCCCAGCCCTTGATATTTCATAGTATGGCAGTATAGAAATACTTTTGTAAAAAAAAAAATGTATATTTTTATGCATAAATAAATTAATAATATTTTTAAAACAGACAATTCTTAAGATGCTGAATTTAGTAGTTATAAAAGCATCGGCGTATCGTGGCACCTTCAAGATGAACACACTGAATGCACATTGTATTCAAGTTTTAAAATAAATGTTTTATCATTGTTTTTGCTAAATGGTGCTAAACAGTGTCACCACATATGAATGAAGGAACAGTGGTAGTGAATTATCTCACCACTGCCAAAAACTCATGTACAGTGGTACCTCGCAAGACAAATGCCTCGCAAGACGGAAAACTCGCAAGACGAAAGGGTTTTTGGTTTTTTGAGTTGCTTCGCAAGACGATTTTCCCTATGGGCTTGCTTCGCAAGATGGAAACGTCTTGCAAGTTTGTTTCCTTTTTCTTAACACCATTTATACAGTTGCGACTTGACTTCGAGGAGCAACTCATAGCACACGGTGTGGTAGCCTTTTTTGAGGTTTTTGAAGACTTTGGTGATTTTTGAAGCTTTTCCAAAACTTTTCCGACACCGTGCTTCGCAAGACGAAAAAAACCGCAAGACGAAAAAACTCGCGGAACGAATTAATTTCATCTTGCGAGGCACCACTGTAAGTGAAGTTCACATTTCTACAGCAGTTAGGTCAGCCATTAGTAGCTTTCCCAACTTCTTGCTCTCAACAACTGCCAAAGTAGAACGAATCATGAGTTTTTCATACTACTATATAATAGGTTCCATATAGAATTTTCCTTTCTGTTTTGAAGCTTCAAGACTTTTCTATTTCTGTTAAATATTTATTACTGCTGTGTAATGTCTCCAATACTTGATGAATTATTGGACCTTGGGATTCTGATTTGCATTAATGCTAGGCAGTGAACACAATACCTATAAGGCACATTCAAAGCACATTCTTTCCCTCAAAGAATTCTGGGCACTGTAGTTTGCCCCTTAGATAGTTATAATTCCCAGCAACCCTTAACAAACAACAGAATTCTTTGAAGGGGAAAAAATTTCTCTGAATGTATAACCTGTAGGCAGCCAGTTGGGTTTGCCCACAGTATCTCTGTATTTCAGATTCTTCAGGGCTGAATATAGACAGACAGACAGACAGACAGACAGACAGACAGACCTGGTGGTATTGTGTTCATTTAAGTGCCACATTTAAAATATTAAAAATGTCTAATGAAAAACAATCTATTCTTGCATTCCAGATTACAGTGTTTCGCATGGGATCAGAAGGACACCAAGATATTGACCTGGCCATCTTGACAGCTTTGCTGAAAGGTAATACAGTGGTACCTCGGGTTAAGAACTTAATTCGTTCTGGAGGTCTGTTCTTAACCTGAAACTGTTCTTAACCTGAAGCACCACTTTAGCTAATGGGGCTTCCTGCTGCCGCTGCACGATTTCTGTTCTCACCCTGAAGCAAAGTTCTTAATCTGAGGTACTATTTCTGGGTTAGCAGAGTCTGTAACCTGAAGCGCATGTAACCCGAGGTACCACTGTAGTGTTTTCTGCACAGAAAGTCCTTGACAAATTTACACACATTTCATCAGTCCTGCATTGTATGATGCCTAAGTAGCAAACTTTTAGTATCCCAAGGTATGGTCTGAATCATAGAATCATAGAATCATAGAATCATAGAGTTGGAAGAGACCACAAGGGCCATCGAGTCCAACCCCCTGCCAAGGTGTAAAAGGTTGCTAAAACTAAGCAGGTTTGGGACTGGTCAGTGTCTGGATGGGTGCCTGCCTGAGAACCAAGTGGGCAATGCCTTCCATGTACACTTGGTTCCATTATGGGGGAAAGATAGGATATGGGTAAAAGGTAAAGGACCCCTGGATATTTAAGTTCAGTCAAAGGCAACTATGGGTTGTGGCGCTTATCTCGCTTTCAGGCCAAGGGAGCCGCCGTTTGTCCACAGACAGCTTTCTGGGTCATGTGGCCAGCATGACTAAACTGCTTCTGGCGCAACAGAAGCCAGAGTGCACGGAAACGCCATTTACCTTTCTGCCACAGCAGTACCTATTTATCTACTTGAACTGATGTGCTTTCAAACTGCTAGGTTTGATATTGATATTGTGATATTGTGAGAGTCAGTGTGGTGTAGTGGTTAAGAGTGGTAGTCTCGTAATCTGGGGAACCGGGTTCGCGTCTCCGCTCCTCCACATGCAGCTGCTGGGTGACCTTGGGCCAGTCACACTTCTCTGAAGTCTCTCAGCCCCACTCACCTCACACAGTGTTTGTTGTGGGGGAGGAAGGGAAAGGAGAATGTCAGCCGCTTTGAGACTCCTTCGGGGAGTGATAAAGCGGGATATAAAATCCAAACACTTCTTCTACTCTACTTCTTCTTCTAGGTTGGCAGGAGCTAGGACAGAGCGAAGGGTGCTCACCCTGTCACGGGGATTCAAACTTCTAATCAGCAAGACCAAGAGGCTCAGTGGTTTAGATCACAGCGCCAATTACAACAAATATTTTTACCCTCGAAAAGCAGAGACAGCTCAGATCAGATTAATTTTCATTATGTTAACATCATGAGAGCATATGATTGATATTATTGTGAATCAGGAAGTTCTTTTATGCAAAGCATCTCTCCTGGTGGATAACAATGTGGCCAATATGCAGCCAAATATTATCTGGCTCCAAAGCAAACACAAAGGCAGTACCAGATTCAAAGTCACATAAATCCAGAGCTAGCTGTTCAAGAGATCCAGAATGTGAGTCAGACCCACTGACAGACTGATGCTGCCAATCTGGTACTTCCTGAATGCTTGCTTCTGAACCATTGTATAATATTTACTCAAACTGCATTTTAGTGATGTTATTACTGCAAAACATATGCTCTGTTGGGCAAGAGGTAGTAAGTGAAACTCTGTAGTCCCTTCTGCAGTTTCAAGGGACCCATCAGTATGTGGAAAACAGCACTCACAGCATAGGGGACCAACTACTTATCTAGCTGCGTGGGATGGTGGTCTTAGTTTCCCAAAACAGAAACAGAATCAACAAGAGAGTTTGTGCACCTTTTGGTTGTCTTTTATTACAATAGGTAATAATTATTTATTTGACATGACAGATTAAAGCAATGTGATATGCAATATCTTTCACTCTACACATATACAGACTACTGTGTTGTTTCTGTTTCTGGGCGTATTTTTAAGCCAAAGGCTGTGAGTTTGGAGGAGAGGAGAGAGTGAGTGAGTTGCTGAGTCATTATTTGCTGACCATTTTCAACAAAAAATCACTCTCCCAAGCTATTTTTTCACCTAGTAGACAATTCCCCCAGGTTTTATTTGTCGGGGGGGGGGGATCCAATTCTACTATTTTATTTTTATTTCATAAACTTTATACATTGCTTGATTGAAAAAACAAACAAACAAACCTCAGAGTGCTTTACAAAAAACTAGTCTTTAGCTAAAAATGACCAGAAGGGCCTTTTTCTCTCTCTTCATCCATTCTCTTCATGAACTCACAGCCCACTAAGAAACTTTTTGTTAATAATAATAATAATAATCCTACAGAACTCCCTTCAATGTGTGTTTTGAGACCCAGTGGTCCTCCATTTATGATTTTGAGACCCAGTGGTCCTCTTGTCACGTTCGGGTCTGGGAGGCTCCTCATCCCTGCTGAGTTATAAGAAGGGCTACCATCCTAGTAGAGGGTTCATAGAATCATAGAAGTGTAGAGTTGGAAGGGACCACAAGGGCCATCTAGTCCAACTCCCTGCAATGCAAGAATCTTTTACCCAACGTGGGGCTCGAACTCACAACCCTGAGACCAACAGTCTCATGCTCTACCAAGTGAGCTATCTCACTTACTTTATTATTATTCCCCCAGTCTTTTCCCCCAGCATGATTTGCAAGGCTGCCCAAATCCTTACAGCGTCTGTCCTGTTAATATCTGGAGAGCAGCACGCTGGGTGATGCCTGTGTTTTTCCGTTGCTGCAGTCGAATCCGCTGTTGTGCTCACTGGAGCATATTGCTAAGCTTACCTGCGCCGGGTGCATCCTCTGCATTCCTCCTCGCTTGTAATTGTGCCATGAATGATGCTCATAAGGCTTCCATCCTGCATTTGCTCCCATCCTCTTTGTGCAAGGGGCAAGGAGTGTCAACCATGAAATGGTTGTATGATTGCTTTTGAATCTAAAGTGCAAGACATTAGCATAGCATAGTATGTGGAACTGAGAGGTGGGCATTTTTACATTCTGTAAAAACCAGAACAGCACAGCACGGCAGCCTGTCCCTCTTCCCACCCCCCACATCATGGCACAGAAGCCAGAGCAAGGGGAGGTCGATCTGGAAGATCCTAACCAGTAAAATAGGCTGATGGCTCAGGTGGAGATGAATGTGGAGGAGTCTTGAGTATTAGCTTCCCTTCTTTACAAGTGGATACTGTGCATAGTGTTGTATTGTTGAGTCTTTGATAAAAAGGCAGAAAGCATTTGCCAAAGAATCAGGATTGCAATTATGCTTCTTACCTTATATCCTAAACAAAACTACTTTGGACCCTACATAGCTGGACAGAACTACTTTTTATTCCTTGCTTTTGCAGGAGAGGGATTTCCCCGCCATTGTATGCCTTCAATCAAATTGGATATGCTATTTAAAAAACAAACAAAAATGAATACTGTGGAATAAACCAGAGATTAGATTAAAATGCATCCATAGTGCCTGATGCTTAATAGAAACACGCAGCAGACGCAGAAGCAGAAGCAGCAAAGATTGTGATTTGCTCTGTTGTAACAGTAGTATGATGTAAATCCACCCCAGAGGCACAGGGTAGAAAAAGCAGCTTTCTAGCACAGATAGACAAATGAAGGGGGTATCCTAGCAACAACACGGAAACCATGTGATGTTTTTAGAGCATTTTTTTTTCCTTGATAAGGTTTCGTTCCTCTTGAAATCTAAAGGGAATGTAAAACAGAGAATCAAAGAGCTTCCTGCCCAACATAATTTCCAGATGATTGACTAATTTAAATATGAAGAGGGGGGAAATGTAGAGCTCATATCTGTGAAATTCTGTTATATCTGCTCTAATCATCAAATCATAAATTTGAGTAATACCTAGGAGATCTATGCCCTAGTAGCACTTGTGAAATTTCTTGACCACCTCTTTAACAGTTCCTTCTTGCTTCAACAAACAGTTTCTGATTGAAACCTGCTGATGGCACTTTTATTTTACATAATATTTAGTTATTTGTGTTTTGTTTCTTTTGAATATAATTTATATTGCATATAAAATATGCAGTATAAAAGAACCAAGGTGGTGTTTACCACAAATCAAAACAATAAAAATGATAGCATCATAGTGAAGGAATGGGTTTCCCAAATCCCAAAACTGACTGTGCAGGCAGTTTTTAAACTGCACCAAAATCCCCATTTCTCCTTAGCTAAAATGCATAAACTTTAGCCGTTGAGCAAATGCAAAACAAGAACACAGCTCTCTCCCTTATCAGTTTGACGGCAAGACTGGCCTTGACTTTACCAGTAGAACAGACACAGACATATCTTATGTCCTGACCACAAATGACGCAGAGACCCAAGTCTGGGACTAACGCCAGAGCATGTTCTCGGAAGTAGTGACCTCTTGCTCCAAGATAGGAGTAGGAACAGGAATATCCTTTTATGGTCAGGAGTGCAGGAAGGAAATCCCTTTTATGGTTGAGAGTACCAGAGCAGGAACATATGTGATGTCAACCTACGTATACAAAATGAATGACACCCTATTAAGAGATCAAGAGATTGTAAAGAAGGCCCAAAAAACCTTAAAGGACTACTTTGAAATTAACTTGAACACCTTGGTGGAAAAAAGAACAATCTGGGACGCAAGTAAAGCTGTAATGAGAGGGTTTCTGATACAACAGAATACGATCAAGAAAAAACTCTGGAATGGAAAAAAGGACAAGATATTAGAGAAGATAAGAGATGGAGAGAAAAAATTGAGATTAAAACCAAAATCAAAAGAGATTTTAAGAGAAATCAAATTTCATCAAACACAATATACGAAATTGATAAATCAAGAAGTGGAATGGAAAATTAAACAAATGAAACAAAGATCATTTGAATCGGCAAATAAATGTGGGAAACTGCTAGCATGGCAGTTGAAAAAGAGACAAAAATTGAACTTTGTTACTAACTTGGAGGTTGAAGGGAGAAATATTCAGAAACCAGACGAAATTAGAAAGTGTTTCCAGAAATATTTTAAAAAACTGTATAAGCAAGGGCCCGAGGAAGTACTAGAGATGAATCAATTTTTGAAAGTCAATGGCTTACCAAAGTTATCTCAGGAGAAGAGATCAATCTTGAACTACAGAATAACACAACAGGAAATCGAGGGCGCCATTCAGAATATGCAATTAGGCAAATCTCCAGGCCCAGACGGACTTACCTCCAAGTATTATAAGATATTGAAAGACTACTTGATACAACCATTAATGGAGGTTTGCAATCAGATTATGGAGGGAGGGAGGGCACCGGAAACGTGGAAAGAAGCTTTCATTACATTGATACCCAAATCGGAAACTGAAAAGACCCAGCTTAAGAACTACCGTCCCATCTCACTCCTAAATGTGGATTACAAAATTTTTGCGGACATCTTGGCAAATAGACTTTAAAAGGTATTAAATGAAGTAATTCACAAGGACCAGGCAGGCTTTCTCCCAGGTAGACATTTGTTTGACAATACCAGGAACATTATTGATATTTTGGAACTGTTGCAAACTAATATTAACACTAAAGCAGTGTTAATTTTTATTGATGCGGAGAAGGCCTTTGACAATATTTCCTGGAAGTTCATGAAGAAAAATCTGGAAGGGATGGGAGTGGGACGGGGGTTTGAAAATGGTTTAGAAGCAATTTATTCAGAACAAAAAGCTAAGTTGATAGTGAACAATGTGGTGACAGAAGAGTTTAAAATTGAAAAAGGAACACGACAGGGGTGCCCTCTCTCCCCTTTACTATTTATCTCAGTCCTGGAGGTGCTTTTGAATATGATTAGGGAGGACCGGCTGGTCCAGGGAGTACGGGTCGGAGCGAAACAATATAAACTGAAAGCTTTTGCAGATGACTTGGTTCTAACATTACAGGAGCCAGAATCTAGTACAAAAAGAGTTCTAGAATTGATTCATGACTTTGGTCGGGTGGCGGGTTTTAAGTTGAATAAACAAAAAACCAAAGTTTTGGGGAAAAACTTGACTCCCTTAGAAACAGATGGGTTTCAGAAGGAAACAGAGTTAAATGTGGTTAAAAAAGTGAAATACCTGGGGGTCAACTTGTCTTCCAAAAATTTGAACTTATTTAAAGATAACTATGAAAAATGTTGGTCAGAGGTTAAAAAAGACTTAGAAACTTGGTCAAGACTGAAACTTTCCTTGTTGGGCCGAATAGCAGCTATAAAAATGAATGTTTTGCCAAAGATGTTGTTTTTGTTTCAAACCCTACAGATCGTGGACAGAGTGGACTGTTTTGGAAAGTGGCAGAAGGATATTTCGAAGTTTGTTTGGCAGGGCAAAAAGCCCCGAATAAAGTTTAAAATATTAACTGATGCAAAAGAAAGAGGGGGGTTTGCCCTGCCAGACTTAAGGCTATATTATGAAGCTGCAGCCTTCTGCTGGATGAAAGATTGGTTGCTTTTAGAGAACACGGATGTCCTAGATCTGGAAGGGTTTAACAATTCGTTAGGATGGCATGCATATCTGTGGTACGACAAGGTAAAGACTCACAAAATGTTTAAAAACCATATTGTCAGAAAAGCAATATTTATGGTCTGGACAAAATATAAAGACTTACTAGAAAGTAAGACCCTGAGGTGGCTATCACCAGTGGAGGCTAAGGCTCGAAAAAACCCCAATATGGAGGCCGGTTGGCTGAAATATGGGGAAATAGTAGAAAAAATTGGAGATAATTGGAGGTTACAGAGCTACGAAAAACTAAAGAATAAGGTGCAAGATTGGTTTCATTATGCTCAAATTCAAGAGGTGTTTAAGTTGGATAAAAAAACAGGATTCCAGGTGGAAAAATCGAAACTAGAGACAGAACTGTTAGAACCAAAGACTAAGTTATTATCAAGAATGTATAACTTGCTGCTTAAATGGAACACTCAGGACGAGACAGTTAAATCAGCCATGATAAAATGGGCTCAAGACATTGGGTACAACGTTATGTTCGAAGACTGGGAAAGGTTATGGACCACCGGTATGAAATTTACGGCATGTAATGCCTTGAAAGAAAATATTATGAAAATGATATATAGGTGGTACATGACCCCAGTCAAGCTGGCCAAGATATATCATTTGTCTGATAATAAATGTTGGAAATGTAAGGAGGCTGAAGGGACATTCTTTCACCTTTGGTGGACTTGTCCAAAAGTGAAGGCCTTCTGGGAAATGATTTACAATGAGTTAAAAAAGTTTGTAGGGCAGCAGTTGAAGAAGGAGCAAAAAGGGTTTTCTTGTGTGTGTGTGTTTCTTGTGGCTGATTAGCTGTTTTCCCTGTGTAAAGGTCAGAGGGGGCAGGGTTTCTGTTGAGGCAGGGGATTAGCTGTGGGAGGAGCTTATCAGAGTTTGTAGGGCAGCGGCGCGCGCCTAGTGGCGCGCGCAGTTATATCCATCTTTTAGATTTAGGGGAGCTAGTCTCAAACGTTTGTTGGGGGAGACCTAGGTTTTTTTTTTGTGGGCGAAGTTATTTGTCCTGTCTTCAAGCTTTTTATGATGGAGGACCTCTGTAGCCACCCCCAACAACACGATCTCAAGATGGAAGGGGAGGGAACAGCTGCAGTCGCCTGCGATTCCTGCGCAATGTTTGCCATCTTGCCAAAGGTTGCAGGCAGCTTCACCTGCAGCAATTGCATGTTGATTGCCCTTTTAAAAGACAAAGTCCAGCAACTGGAGGAACGTGTAGCTACGCTCCAAAGAATTAGAGAGCTGGAGCTCTTCTTGGAAGCAACAGAGCACACCGTCCCCACCAAGGAGGAGACAGGGGACTCCCCTGAGAAGGAGGCTAGTTCATCAACACAGGAGCCAGATATATGGAGAAACGTGACTCAAAGAAGTAGGAGGCCCAGGGTTCACTCTGATTGTTTAGAAATACACAATCGCTTTGAGGTCCTCTCCCCTAGCATGGAAGACGAAGAGCAGACTCCATTTGAGGATCTCTCCCTCATTACAGTCGATCAGGTATATGAAGACGAGCAGCAAAGTCAGTCCTCAGGGAATGTGCAGGCGACCTTGGAACGGACAGCTCACGGAAGAACCCCGACCAAACCCAAGAGGAGGCGTGTAGTGGTGATAGGGGATTCCCTACTGAGGGGAACAGAAGCAGTGATCTGTGGGCCTGACAAGATGTCTCGGGAAGTGTGCTGTCTCCCCGGGGCTAAGATCCAAGATGTAACTGAACGACTGCAAGGAATCATAAAACCCACTGACAAATACCCCTTCCTCTTGGTTCATGTGGGAACCAATGACACTGCAAGCAATAGCCTCCAGAAGATCAAAAGAGACTACGAGGCTCTCGGCAGGAAATTGAAGCAACTAAATGCACAAATTGTCATCTCGTCTGTCCTCCCAGTTGAACGACGTGGCCCAGGGAGAGAGGGGAAAATAGTGGAAGTGAACAGCTGGCTTCGCAAATGGTGTAAACAGGAACGGTTTGGATTCTTAGATCACGGACTGCAGTTTCTTGAAGATGGACTTCTGGCAAGTGATGGGCTGCACCTCACAACGGTTGGGAGGAATGTTTTTGCCAAAAATCTCAGAAACCTCATCAGGAGGGCTTTAAACTGACTAATGTGGGGGAGGGAGACAATGCTCCTGAAGGTAGGAGTCTATCAATTAATGAAGATGATCATCCAAATGTCATAGACCAAATGGAGCAAACAGCACGCGGACCTAGTGGTGGGAGGAAAAAATCCTTAAATAAGAGACACGGGGGAATGATTAATGGACTTCAATGTCTGTACACTAATGCGCAAAGCATGGGAAATAAACAAGATGAGCTTGAGCTCTTGGTACAGCAAACTAAATATGACATAATAGGCATCACTGAAACCTGGTGGGATAAGTCCCACGATTGGAATGTAATAATGGGGGGATACAATCTATTTCAGAGAAACAGACCAGACAAGAAAGGAGGAGGAGTGGCGTTATATGTCAGGGATGTGTATACCTGTGAAGAGATCCAAGATTTAGAACCTCAAAGCCAATGTGAGAGCATTTGGGTCAAAATTAAGGGAGAGAAGAATAACAGAGACCTCATTGTGGGAGTTTACTATAGATCCCCAAGCCAAACGGAGGACATAGATGATGCCTTCCTGGAACAGATGGCCAAGCATGCAAAAGGAAGGGAGATAGTAGTAATGGGGGACTTCAATTACGCGGATATTTGTTGGACGTCAAACTCAGCCAAGAGCATAAGGTCAAACAGATTCCTCACTGGCCTTGCAGACAACTTCATTGTCCAGAAAGTGGGAGAAGCAACAAGAGGAACAGCCATTTTAGATCTGGTCCTAACCAATGTTGATGACCTGGTTAGTGGGGTAGAAGTGGAAGGATCATTAGGCGCGAGTGATCATGCTCTTCTGAAGTTTACTATACAGCGGAAAGGAGCAGCCAAGCATACTAGGACTCAATTTCTTGACTTTAAGAAAGCCGACTTCATAAAACTTAGGGAAGTGCTGGGTGAGATCCCATGGACAGTAATACTAAAAGGAAAGGGAGTTCATGATGGCTGGGAGTTTGTTAAGAGGGAGATAGTAAAAGCACAACGTCAGGCAATACCAATGAGACGGAAACATGGAAGGTGCCTAAAGAAGCCAGGGTGGCTATCTAAAGAACTTTTAACTGAATTAAGATTAAAAAAGGATGTGTACAAAAAATGGAAAAGGGGGGAAACCACCAAAGAGGAATTCAAACAAATAGCCAGCACGTGTAGACACAAAGTCAGAAAAGCTAAAGCACAGAATGAACTCAGGCTCGCTAGAGAGGTTAAAAGCAACAAAAAAGGCTTTTATGGGTATGTTCGTAGCAAAAGGAAGAACAAAGAAACAGTGGGGTCACTCAGAGGAGAAGATGGTGAAATGCAAACAGGGGACACAGAAAGGGCTGAACTCTTCAATGCCTTCTTTGCCTCAGTCTTCTCCGATAAAGAAAACAATGCCCGACCTGAAGAATTTGGAGCAAATGATTCAGCAAAGGAAACACAGCCCAGAATAACTAAGGAGACAGTACAAGAATATTTGGCTAGTTTAGATGTATTCAAGTCTCCAGGGCCAGATGAACTGCATCCAAGAGTATTAAAAGAACTGGCAGATGTGATCTCAGAACCACTGGCAGTCATCTTCGAGAAATCCTGGAGAACAGGCGAAGTCCCGGCAGACTGGAGGAGGGCAAATGTTGTCCCTATTTTCAAAAAGGGGAAAAGAGAGGACCCAAATAATTACCGCCCAGTCAGTCTGACATCAATAGCAGGGAAGATTCTGGAGCAGATCATTAAGCAAACAGTCTGTGAGCACCTAGAAAGGAATGCTGTGATCACCAATAGTCAGCATGGATTTCTGAAAAATAAGTCATGTCAGACTAACCTGATCTCATTTTTTGACAGAATTACAAGCCTGGTAGATGAAGGGAACTCAGTGGATATAGCCTACCTTGATTTCAGTAAGGCATTTGACAAGGTGCCCCATGATATTCTTGTAAAGAAGCTGGTAAAATGCGGTCTTGACTCTGCTACCACTCAGTGGATTTGTAACTGGCTGACTGACCGAACCCAAAGGGTGCTCATCAATGGTTCCTCTTCATCCTGGAGAAGAGTGACTAGTGGGGTGCCACAGGGTTCTGTCTTGGGCCCGGTCTTATTTAACATCTTTATCAACGACTTGGATGATGGACTCAAGGGCATCCTGATCAAATTTGCAGATGACACCAAACTGGGAGGGGTGGCTAACACCCCAGAGGACAGGATCACACTTCAAAACGACCTTGACAGATTAGAGAACTGGGCCAAAACAAACAAGATGAATTTTAACAGGGAGAAATGTAAAGTATTGCACTTGGGCAAAAAAAATGAGAGGCACAAATACAAGATGGGTGACACCTGGCTTGAGAGCAGTACATGTGAAAAGGATCTAGGAGTCTTGGTTGACCACAAACTTGACATGAGCCAACAGTGTGACGCGGCAGCTAAAAAAGCCAATGCAATTCTGGGCTGCATCAATAGGAGTATAGCATCTAGATCAAGGGAAGTAATAGTGCCACTGTATTCTGCTCTGGTCAGACCACACCTGGAGTACTGTGTCCAGTTCTGGGCACCACAATTCAAGAAGGACACTGACAAACTGGAACGTGTCCAGAGGAGGGCAACCAAAATGGTCAAAGGCCTGGAAACGATGCCTTATGAGGAACGGCTAAGGGAGCTGGGCATGTTTAGCCTGGAGAAGAGGAGGTTAAGGGGTGATATGATAGCCATGTTCAAATATATAAAAGGATGTCACATAGAGGAGGGAGAAAGGTTGTTTTCTGCTGCTCCAGAGAAGCGGACACGGAGCAATGGATCCAAACTACAAGAAAGAAGATTCCACCTAAACATTAGGAAGAACTTCCTGACAGTAAGAGCTGTTCGACAGTGGAATTTGCTGCCAAGGAGTGTGGTGGAGTCTCCTACTTTGGAGGTCTTTAAGCAGAGGCTTGACAACCATATGTCAGGAGTGCTCTGATGGTGTTTCCTGCTTGGCAGGGGGTTGGACTCGATGGCCCTTGTGGTCTCTTCCAACTCTATGATTCTATGATTCTATTCTATGATTCTATGAAAAAAGGTGTTTAAGTACACCTTCCCTAAGAAACCAGAGGCCTTTCTCCTGGGCATTGTCGGCCAAAAGGTGTTAAAGAAGGACAGAACGTTTTTTATGTATGCAACTACAGCAGCAAGAATTCTTACTGCAAAATATTGGAAGACTCAAGATTTACCCACACTGGAAGAGTGGCAAACGCAATTGATGGACTACATGGAATTGGCCGAGATGACTGCCAGGATCCGAGATTTGGGAGAAGAAGCAATGGAGGAGGACTGGAAAAAATTTAAGGACTATCTGCAAAAATTTTATAAGTTATATGAATCATAAGAATTCGCATGATTTGGAAAGGTTAGCTCTTGCAATGAGAGTGGATGATATATGAAACTAAGCAATATTAATGAAAGGTCTAATGTTTAAATGTTTAAAACAACATTATATTGGTTTTTGGAGTAAATTAATTAAGTAATTTAAACTTAAAAAGCAATTAGCTGAAAGTACAAAAGAAACGCATGAAACAAGGTTATAATTTGCTGATACTTTTATTGTTAAGAATGCACAGTGAGGGAGACGTGGGGAAGTCCGGTAGAAGACTGAAAAAAGTTTTGAAATGATTCATTTTTCTCTATTTCTTTTCTTGTTGTTCTTATGTCTTTGTATATCTGACTGTGTATCTTTATCTGGAAAAATGCAATAAAAAATGTTTAAAAAAATAAAAAATAAAACTGATGTCATGGAACATAGCTGGTTGGCATTCAAAGCAGAATAATAAACAGCTGATGAACTATTTTGATCAACTTGATATTATTCTGCTACAAGAAACATGGCACAATGACTCTATAACAGGCATCCCCAACCTGCAGCCCTCCAGATGTTTTGGCCTACAACTCCCATGATCCCTAGCTAACAGGACCAATGGTCAGGGATGATGGGAACTGTAGTCCAAAGCTTCTGGAGGGCCAAAGCTTGGGGATGTCTGCTCTGTAATGCTTAACAGATACAAATATCACTCATTGACAGCCACTCCCTCAACAAAAGGCTGTGGGGCCAGTGGGGGTCTAGCAGGTTTCATCTTCACAAAGTTGAATGCAACTGCAACAGCCATGATTCCATGCAATCCGTTTGCAACTGCTGTCTTGGTTATAGTTTTGAAAATATCTACATGCCACCTTGTAAAAAAAAAAAAAAAATCTACTGTAAATATTATCCAGACAGAACTAGAGTTACCCGAATCCCTGGAATCCCTATATCCTACTGCAGTGTTTATCACTGCAGGGGATTTTAATGCACATATGGGAGCCAATAATGTAAATTTGTACAGCCATTATAATTAGAGTCTGGAACCAGATATTTACTTAGTCAGAGGTACCTCCTGTCAGTCTAAAGATCAGAAATGTAATTATTCAGGGCTTTGTTTAGCCCAAGTTGTAAGGCGGGAGGGGCTTGCTAATATTAAACGGGATGACAGAGGGCGATCAGCCCAGGGAATATACCCACTTTACAAAGCATGGAGGCAGTGTGATAGATTATAATGCCATCTTGCGATTTGCATATAAGTTTGCTAGGGAGTTTGAGGTGGGCCATAATATTGAAAGCGATCATCTTCCTCTAACAATGGTACTAGTAGGCCCAGTATTTAATAATTCTTCCCCAAAAACTCAATTTATCTCTAATGCAAACTTCAGCGTGACTGCAGGCAATAGAATTAAGTGGATGCCAGTACTCAGTCTAGCACTGACTCACCTTCTTCATGCAGATGATTTAAGGACTATTCATACTGCTATCATCTCAGCTACCTTTGCTGCTGAGGTTATGAATTTATTTAAGATCTTGACTGACAGGTTGCAAGACCACTTGAGAACTGAGATCAAGAACAGTGGCTCAATAAGATCAATGGGATCTTCCAGCTGGTTCAACAAAGAGTGCAAGCAGGCTAAAAGCCAGCAGAAGAGAGTTTACTGTAAATATATGAACTCTAATTTACCCCTCTTCATTAATGAATATGTTTCCCTCAGACAGAAGTATAAACTTCTGCTAAGATGGGGGGGGGGGCGGGACAGAAAGCAGAAAAGCATGCTTGGCCTGTCTCAATAAAGGCCTCTCATCTGCCTCTTCTGGCGTACAATATCAGGCCTGCTAGAGAAGGCTTGTAATGTTCCAGTGTGTACTATTGGACCCAATGAATGGATGCAATATTATCATTCACTCCATCATGGGCAGGATGATGAGGTCAACCTGCTGGGGTTGTTTCCTGAAGTTTGGACCACAGTGGTAGTCATCCCTTTCTTCAAAAGGGGCCTTGCATCCAATCCGGTTAGTGATAGACCAATTAGTTTGCTACCTGTAATTAGCAAATTATATGCAAAGCATCCTTACAAGAAGTTAGTTGATTGGATAACTGATGAAGCTATTCTTGCCGAAGAGTAAGCAGGGTTTAGACAAGGCAGATCCACTGTAGACCATTGCTTTGTACTAGCCCATTTTATAGATAAGTATGTTAAGAAACCAGGTGGTGTGCTATATGCAACTTTCATTGATCTGAAAGCTGCATTCAATTCAATCTCTTGAGTAGAACTGTGGGATAAGTTGAACTCTTCAAGTGTAGTTAAAAGATTGTTGTTCTTGACTCAAACCCAAAGGGTGCTCATCAATGGTTCCTCTTCATCCTGGAGAAGAGTGACTAGTGGGGTGCCACAGGGTTCTGTCTTGGGCCCGGTCTTATTCAACATCTTTATCAACGACTTGGATGATGGACTCAAGGGCATCCTGATCAAATTTGCAGATGACACCAAAATGGGAGGGGTGGCTAACACCCCAGAGGACAGGATCACACTTCAAAACGACCTTGACAGATTAGAGAACTGGGCCAAAACAAACAAGATGAACTTTAACAGGGAGAAATGTAAAGTATTGCACTTGGGCAAAAAAAAATGAGAGGCACAAATACAAGATGGGGGACACCTGGCTTGAGAGCAGTACATGTGAAAAGGATCTAGGAGTCTTGGTTGACCACAAACTTGACATGAGCCAACAGTGTGACGCGGCAGCTAAAAAAGCCAATGCAATTCTGAGCTGCATCAATAGGAATATAGCATCTAGATCAAGGGAAGTAATAGTGTCACTGTATTCTGCTCTGGTCAGACCTCACCTGGAGTACTGTGTCCAGTTCTGGGCACCACAATTCAAGGAGGACACTGACAAACTGGAACGTGTCCAGAGGAGGGCAACCAAAATGGTCAAAGGCCTGGAAACGATGACTTATGAGGAACGGCTAAGGGAGCTGGGCATGTTTAGCCTGGAGAAGAGGAGGTTAAGGGGTGATATGATAGCCATGTTCAAATATATAAAACGATGTCATATAGAGGAGGGAGAAAGGTTGTTTTCTGCTGCTCCAGAGAAGCGGACACGGAGCAATGGATCCAAGCTACAAGAAAGAAGATTCCACCTAAACATTAGAAAAAACTTCCTGACAGTAAGAGCTGTTTGACAGTGGAATTTGCTGCCAAGGAGTGTGGTGGAGTCTCCTTTTTTGGAGGTCTTTAAGCAGAGGCTTGACAACCATATGTCAGGAGTGCTCTGATGGTGTTTCCTGCTTGGCAGGGGGTTGGACTCGATGGCCCTTGTGGTCTCTTCCAACTCTATGATTCTATGAAATGTCTATATAAAAACATTGTGCTGAAAGTGCATTACTCTACAAATGGGCAGTTCACAGGATCTGTTCCAGCCACAAAGGGAGTTAAGCAAGGTTGTATCCTAGCTCCCACAGTGTTTAATTTATATATAAATGATATTGTCCAGTGTTTAACATCTCCAAAGTATCATACCCCTAAACTGGCCACAAAAACCACCATCTCTATATTATTATACGCAGATGATGCGGTACTTCTATCTCAAACAAAAGTGGCCTAAAAAGACTGATGAGGGCATTCGCAGGATTCTGCCAAAGGGAGCAGCTGGCAGTGAATTATAAGAAATCGAAATCCATTGTGTTTTCAAGAAACTATAGGGCCCATAGATGGTATATCAGTTAAATCAGTTGATGGAACAAGTTAAAGTCTTTAAATACCATGGCCTTATTTTCTAGTCAACAGGGCCATGAGGATCACATCAGAAATATGCAAAGCAAAAAGCTTCACAAAGTGCCAAAATTCTGACACTTTTTCCATACAAAAGGTAGCAATCACATACCATCAGTCCTTGAAGTGTTTAAAGCTAATCCCCTAGCACAGTTATTATGTGGGACTCAGATTTGGACCTTGGATCTACTGAAGCTGTTCAATCTAAGTTCCTATGGCAACTTTTTTCTGTTCCATCCTGTGTTCCAAATGCTTCATTGAGCTTAGAGGCTAACCTCCCCTCTGTTGAATTACAGATTTGGCGTAGGATATTTAATTATTGGCTTTGGCTGAATTTAAACCCCACCAGTCTATTACCCTTATTACCATAAGATTGTCATGAGAGCGCTTGGACTAAAATTGTCAACCAAAAGCTTTACTTTTCTGGTTTATCACCACAACAGTTATTAACACTGAGCTTCAGTAAAGCAATTTAATTAGACAGTGCCTATATGATGTCTGGTGACAGAATAATCTGGCCACAATAAGGAAATTTTGTGCATGGTATGATTATTTTCCACCTAGTCATTTTGACACTTTGGCACCCTACTTGCAAAATTTAACAATTTCAAAATACAGACACGCTTTCACTTTTGCAAGATTGAATATGCTGCCTTCAGCTGTATTTGAGGGTTGATTTCAAAAAAATCCACTGGAAAAACAGTTATGTCCCTGTGGAGATGGCAGTCCTGAATCAGGAGTTCATGGGCTTCTGGCTTGCACTCTACACAGAGTGTGTAGAGCAGTGTTTCCCAACCTTTTTTGGGCAAAGGCACACTTGTTTGATGAAAAGAATCTCGAGGCACACCACCATTACAGCCCCGTGACGTCAGCGCGCAGCGTCACGCCGGGAGGGACGCACGAAAGTGTAAGTTTCAATTTTTTCCCCTCCCCCTTGCTGGGGAACCTCCAAGCTTTGAGGGTGGGGGGGGGAGGAGGCAGGAAGGAGAGCGCGGCTTGGCTGGGTGAGCTTTGGCAGGGGCAGGGAATGAGAGCCGCGAGGCAGGCGCTGCGGACGGAGGTACTGCCCGCCGAGCTTGCAGGCAGCCAGGCAGGCAGACGGCGAGAGCCCCGCGCTGGGCGGCCTCTCCTCGCCGCCGCCACCCCGCCTCTCGCCGCCCGACTCGCCCGCCTCCCTCCAGGCAACATCTCGCGGCACACCAGGCACTAGTGTACCGCGGAACAGTGGTTGGGAAACACTGGTGTAGAGGTTAATAGCACCTAACTTGTTCCAATGAAATGTATCATTACAAACTTTAGCTGGTAAAATGTATCATTACAAACTTTAGCTAGTTTAGAGAGTAGGAATAGTTAAGTTTCTTTTTATATTATTATTATTACATAGTAGATCATGCAAAAGCCCACCCTGGACTCTCACCTGGACTGTGTTTCTGTCTTCTGCTCACGTCCCATGACAATGTATTTAATAACGTACGCTCCCCCCCCCTCTATCTTTTTGTATAGGAGCAAATGCCTCTGCTCCAGATCAACTGAGCCTAGCATTAGCCTGGAACAGAGTAGACATCGCTCGCAGCCAGATTTTTATTTATGGGCAACAGTGGCCGGTACAGTATATATACACCTCTAATATCATAATTTTCAGTTTAATATGGGCAGGGAGAATCATTTTTAAAAGGGATTTTCTTCTTAAAGAAAATGTTGCCATCTAGTGGTTTCTGTAGTCTTTAGCATGACAGGTAAGGAATTTATTTGTTCCAAAATGTGCAGTTGGGCAGTACCTTTATTAGGACCATCTAAAATGTCACAAAATGTCAAGTAAGAACTCTTTGACAGGCTGGATGTTACCCAGAGTAAGAAGGAGGTGGAAACAGCAAAAGCAAGCAACAAAAAACAAAATGTTGACTAGAAGTTGTAGCCAGAATGTCTGTATACCTGAAGGAGCATCTCCTCCCCCATCATTCAGCCCGGACACTGAGGTCCAGCTCCGAGGGCCTTCTGGCAGTTCCCTCACTGCAAGAAGCCAAGTTACAGGGAACCAGGCAGAGGGCCTTCTCGGTAGCAGCACCTGGCGTGTGGAACGCCCTCCCATCAGATGTCAATAAAATTAACAACTGTCTGACTTTTGCAAGACATCTGAAGGCAGCCTTGTTTAGGGAAGTTTTTAATGTGTGATGTTTTATTCTGTTTTTAATATTCTGTTGTGAGCTGCCCAGAGTGGCTGGGGAAGCCCTGCTGGATGGGCGGGGTATAAATAATAAATCATTCATTCATTCATTCATTCATTCATTCATTCCATAAGCAGTAGCAGTGGGCAGGAAGGCATCCCTCACCTGAATTCACATCATCACTGCTGTTTTCCAGGTCAGGGTGGTGCAAAGACACAGGGAGAGCTGTCTCAGTGCATGTGCATTGTGCCAAGCTCTCCTCTGCCTCCCCCTCCACCTCAGAGTAAGCTGCAGCAACCCAGACAACAGGTGTGCAAGTGCTCACAACAGGTGAGCGCAACGGCTCCTCGGACTACCGGCCATCAGTCTCAGGATGGAGATTGTGGATGGGTTGGGATTGTTTCTGCAAGGTGCTGCCGGTCTCAGATCACGCCTAAGATTCTGAGAAAAAGAAGCAGTAATTGACCCCCATTTTTGGAAACAAAAAGCCCAGATCTGTCTCCAAACCCTTCTGGCTAGGCAGACAGCCAAAGAAAAGAGAAACATGGCAGCCTTTAGATTAGCAAAGTTGGAAATGAATATTGAGTCTGCCAAGTGCCTTTTTACTCCTGCTCTCTGCCTAATTGTGAACCTTTGGGCAGGATGCAACTCACTTGTTGTGTGGACAAATTGAGGTCCCCTGGGGCAGTGGGTATTTCTCCCCCTTCTCTCCCATGCCCACAACCCGTCCATGCCCTAAATCTGCTCTGGAGGTTTGGAGTAAACCACAGAAGAGGGATGGGAGGCGCAGGAGAGAAGAGAGGGGGAAGTCTCCTGGTGTGAGGGGGAACTCCTTCCCCACTCAGCACAAATTGAAATCTACCATGTGTGTTTTGCTTAAGGCTACAGATCATTCCATCATCATCATCTTCATCATTAGTAAGCTTGCTTGTTTTTGTTACGTATTCATATAAATCACATTGATTTGTCTTTCATCCATTTTTTAAAAATTCATATTATTATTCCCATTCATCTTCTTTCTTTGTGGCATCTGTAATTTTATTTTCTCAGAATGTCCCAGGATTGTGTTGAAAAGTCATTACATAAACTTGGAATGTTTTGCTGGAATCTGCCTTTAAGATGCCAGAAGAGGTGTGAAACTGACCATATTTCCTCTCTGTACCAAAGCTGGGCATTCGCCTTGATGTCTATATCAAACTGACCATGAAGACAGTCTGACTGGCTTATTTCCTTTTTTAGGTGGGATCCCTTGAGCAAGCCATGTTGGATGCCCTCGTATTGGACAGAGTAGATTTTGTAAAATTGCTCATAGAGAATGGAGTAAGCATGCACCGTTTTCTCACCATCTCCAGACTAGAGGAATTGTACAATACGGTAGGGCCAAACTAAACCAAATTTTCTGTCTGTCTGTTGGTTTTGCTTGTTTGCTTCAACTTCCACAACCTGGTGTACAGAACCTCCATCCCTGGGGCTACTTTGGCCCACCAGACTCTTTTCCCCAAGCCACATCAATCAGATTTTTCCAAACTGAAGGTGTTTATTTCCAATTCCAAGTTTATTGTTGGCACCGAATAGTAATGTGGGTTCATTTACTTCTTTTCATTTTGTTTGGTGACAGGTAGCTAAAAATAATCATTTCATGCAGTGCTTTGGGGATATCTTTATGCAGAAAGCATCCCTCCTCCCTTTGACAAATCTTCATTTTGATCGTGACATTTGTGTTCAGAACAGTATTTATATTAATCCAGAATAAAGGTGGTATAATGTAATGGCAGATAAAAGCCTATGAACTTGTACCTCTCTCTGATGAATACCTACAGTGCGTATATAAGTGCCATCTGGCCAGTACATTTGCCCATTCAAGGGTCAGATATTTGTAAAAGATGAACACTATAAAAATTGCCATGCTGTTGATGGTTTAGGAAACCATACCAAACATCTGTGCCATCTGTATTTTGTTTCAAATTACTTCTTTATGATGGGTTAAAGTATTTGGTCCTCTGTTGCCCTTCATTTTCAGAGACATGGACCATCCAACACTTTGTATCATCTTGTCAGAGATGTCAAAAAGGTAAGAGTCCAACGGGTGGACAGTAGCTTGAAGGTAATGCTGTGGCTGCTTCTATCTTGTCCTTAGAGACAGCCCCTGTTTTGCATGAGCTTTCAGTGAGAGCCTTCTCCTGTCTTCTGCCGTTTCAGTTGTGCAGTCTGTGTCTGTACTGATTCTCAGCCTTCTGTGTACAATGCAGTTAACTGGGCTGCTCTTTCAGTGACTTTAGATGCTTTGAGATAGTGCTTTCGCTAGCGGAATTGCAGGTGTTTTTCATGCCATGTGGATTTATGCTGTTAGCTGTATTTTTTATATCCACCACTATTTTGGATGCTGATTTTCCATGTTGCGGGCCAGTGCTGGACATTGCAAAGTATATAATTTTTGTTCTGGATCTTGAATCACTGCAACATTTTCAATTTCATTATGTGCTATGTGCTATAAAATCTCTCATCTCCATTTTAAAAAATGAATAGTGCAGTTTTAACCCAGTATCCGTACTTAAGCTTGTGGCAGAAGGGAATATAGAGCAACTAGTGGCTTTAAAAAATCCACTTTACAAAAACTATTAAGCAGGGAGCATTGTATCAAAATTGGGTAGATAAAAGTTTCTCTGTATGATACAATGATACAAAGAATGAAATGAAAACTGGCACCTATTTCTCTTCTCTAAAGATGGCATAAATTGATGGCAATCTATGATGGTGTGCAGTAGTGGGAGGGCAATGACTTTGCATAAAAACTGTAAAAGCAGTGGGGTATCTAGTACCTAGATGCTTCCAACACTCCTGGCCAGACTCCTTTATAGCAGGCACCCAAGACCAGCTCTGGACATTTGCACTTCTGCATCAGAAGGTACATCCGTGGGTTCAAGAGAGTGAGTGAAATATAGATTCAAAATGTGCTGCGTTTTAGCAGTAACAGTTAAGTGATTCCCTAGAAAGCAGAGAAATAAAAGGAATTTGGGAACAAAAGAGTTTCAGAAGTTTGAAAAAAAATGCCTGGAGATGTTTGAAGATGGTGTGAATGGGTTCTGCTCCATTGATAATTGCCTTTACACTGTCATTTATGAAGTAATTGAAATTAAGGAGCCTTGGAATATCATTTGAAAAATTCTGAAATATCATTTACATCATTTCCGTTGTTCTCAAGCATAAATCCCTTGGATGTACAGTAGTACCTAAATGGAAGCCAGAAATAATTATTTAAACTTTTCTGCTTCTCTGTTCTTTCTCTGTGAGTTGCAAGCAAGTAGCACACTATTTGTACTCAAGTGTGTGATCATTTTTATGCTGTTTACTTGTTTTGGAAGCACCTTTATCCTGTGTCCCCAGCCCCTTTCAAGAACACTTTTTAAAATGCCAAGCCCCCTTTTCACAATAAATAATTCTAACTCCTGTATGTCCTTTTCCCTCCCAGAAATGTTTTCATAAACTAAAGGAGCTTTCAGAAATACATTATGCTAGGGGTTGGAAACTCTTCTGAAACATAGTTTTTTAATGTCCAAGCAGCTGAGTAAACTCTGACTGGAATTAGTGAACTAGAATCATAGAATCATAGAATAGAATCATAGAATCATAGAGTTGGAAGAGACCACAAGGGCCATCGAGTCCAACCCCCTGCCAAGCAGGAAACACCATCAGAGCACTCCTGACATATGGTTGTCAAGCCTCTGCTTAAAGACCTCCAAAGCAGGAGACTCCACCACACTCCTTGGCAGCAAATTCCACTGTCGAACAGCTCTTCCTGTCAGGAAGTTCTTCCTAATGTTTAGGTGGAATCTTCTTTCTTGTAGTTTGGATCCATTGCTAGCACTGCAGAAACCAAGAGCAATATCCCAGAAACAGCTTTAACAAGAAATCTTAGCACATTAGGAGTTGCCCTTTTTATTTTATGTAAATTGTAAGAAAGAAATGTGTTACAATATATTGGGTGACTTACAGCACTCCCACACATGAGCGATGACATTCGCTCCTCCTCAGTCAATCTATCAGAGAGCCTGACATCAATTTAAATGGAATGTCATTCTAGAAAATAGCCTTTTAATGGAAAGTAATATTATTTTGACAGTCAAATGGTTCACAGTGCATGACTGAGACAGATGACTCTGCTGAAGCAGGTATTCTGATTCTGATGCATTTTAAAGCCCGGTAGCTAAACCATAATCTTTCGGGATCTAAGGTATCAAATTTAAATTGTGACATGTTGAAGTATTATGTGTGCAAAGGCATTAATTCTCTGTGTCTGCCTGATTTCACTGTACATTAAGTTTAAATATTAAGTCTGATGAGTAATTTAAATGTGTTCATATTTGTGGCATTCTGCAGTATTTGCAAATTACCGGTAAATAGCCAAATATGAGAAATGTAAGGCTGTAAGTGACAGTATGCAAGCTTCAAAAAGCTTGAGGATAGTTTAGGATTTCTGTGAAGCTCCTTATTACACTGTAGTAAGGAAAGGGAGACCAAGTGAGGCAGGGCTCCACAACAAACCAGTGCAATTCTTGGGTAGCATGTTGCCCTTTTGCAATAATTTTAATTTATTGCACAGCTTCACAATACCATCCTGAGAAGGCACAACATTCAGACAACTAAATGAAAAAGATACTTCAGAGGATATTTCTGTGTGGGGAGGACAAGGAAAGGCTACCTGTGCCAATGGTTGATACTTAAACAAAACCCACTAAGCTTCATGAGTGAGTGGTCCCAGAGAGGCTTTGGATTCCAGCGGGATCTCTTGAATGTTGGATGATGTTTCAATTAGTTTGTGGGAAAGAAGAGCTGTTTACCCTTTAGACCCCCTCAGCGTCCTTAATAAAGGCAATCTCTCTCATATGGGAATATCAGTAGCCTCTACTTATTAAGCTGGGAAATGACTATACTTGCCACACTGATGTTTAATGATCACTCAAAGGAACAAAAGGGGAAAGAGTTGGGATTATGGTGGGTAAATAGTGCCCTCTAATGTTCGTATAATAAACATTTCCAGTTTCTTAGTTTTTCATGGACACAGTTTAGAAGGTGATGTCTGTGAGTTCATACCCTCCAAGTGACCCGATTTCCCAGGGACAGTCCCAGAATTATAGAAGCCGTCCCAGCTTCTGATTTGATCCCCTCCATGTCTCAGAGAACAATTAAAAGTGGTGTGGGTGTAGGTGCAAAAACGGAGTCCTGTTTATCCTGAAAATAGAATCCCTGCACCAAATGAGGAAACAGTGAAGCTGGCATACAAAACCCTTCCAATAATTTTGAAGGGGAAAGTCCCCAATCCACTTTAAATTATTTAATTGCAATGCTTCAGCAGCCGGTCATTTCTTGGGAAACACGTGGAGTGTTTATTCCTTTATTGTAAATGGAAATTTACACTGCAAGGCTTTACAAGTCTACTCAGAAGTAAGTCCCACTATATTCAATAGTGCTTACTCCCAAGAAACATTGTAAAGACTGGTCTCTTCAACGTTATAACTGTTGATGACTGTAATGGTAGTTGGTTCCACAGAGAAGGGCAAGGGATTTCTAAAGGGATAGATGACCAAAATTAGCTTTAGCATGTATAACGGGGCATGAATCCAATATCTTTTTCCTGCTTGGCAGGGGGTTGGACTCGATGGCCCTTGTGGTCTCTTCCAACTCTATGATTCTATGATTCTATGATCTCTATTCAGACCAGGTCTCTCCATAGTTTTTAGTTTGGTAATGAGTTGTAATTCAGCAACTTCTCTTTCTCTTGTGCTGTACACAATCCCTTCCCTCGCACCTATTTTCTTTACTGTGAGGCGGAGAGGTTGTAATTAGCTCAAGGTGGCTGATGTCAATGTGTCTGTGACATCTATGTGTGCAGGAGATCAAACGTGAGTGAAACTTCCTGATGTAGAATGTCCCTGTTTCCATCAGAGAAATGCTGGAGGATTTTTGGTGTTATGTATATATTAAAAGAATTAGTGTCTGTGGTGCTGGTGACAGTTTCTGGATTCGCATAATTTTACTCCTAAAAAGTTTATTTAGAAGATGTAAACTATTCCAGAGTAAATTGTTTCTAGATAAGAAAGACCAACAAAATAAAACAGTGTTGTAAAATTCTTTTTTAGTGTGCTCGTTTATTTGTTTGAAAAATATTTATAAAGCTGAACAATCCTTCTTACAATCGCAGTCCAAATATGATCAAATCTACGCATGCCTGACAAGATCACAGTATCATATGTCAAATGCCAGAAGGAAGAGACCTTTGTTGGTTGTTCAAGCCTTGCATGCCCTCTAGTCTGAAAAGAAGTTAGGCTGAGGACTGATGTTCACTTAACATTTTGTATCTGTCTATGGGTAGCTGATTACAGTATCCGTGGGGCAAGTAGCTATGAAGAAAGCACAGAAGTAACATTTGCTTTATGATAGTTGGAATCTAGAGCTTAGGCCCAATACTAGGAGCTGGTCACCTTTTCCTGGTATCTGAATTGGAGGCGCCTGCTAGATTTTTTCACATGTGCAGTCTCTTCATGCTTGCAAGAAACTTCTGGTATCTGCACCTGATACCAAATACGCATTGAGAACTGGGAATTGCCTTACTGTACTTCATCATGGAAATCCTAGACATTTACTGGAATGCCTGAGTGAAGAAAATAGTCCCAAAGTGGCATTTTGTGAAACACGTGCAGCGCTCTGCATTGATGCCACAGCACTGTCAAATTATTTACTGAAAAGGACAAATACTGCAGGGGACACAAACATTCATTTACATAGTTCTAAACTTTGCAATGATAAAATAGAAACATTTACAGTTTGATATCGGGAGAGTTCAGAGTCAGTGGAGCAAGATCTCAGATGTAAATTCATTGTTGGCCAATAGAGTGAAATATTGCAGGCTAACCCATTTTTGGACAAGATTTAAAGCAATTATTACTTAAAATTGAGGATATTGGAAACTCTCACATGAGAATCATATTTGGGAAATAATTACATAAGTGTTTGTTTCTGAAAAATCAAATTACAACATCAAAAGAGATCCAGGCCCATTCGGCGCCTGCTAGTTTTCAGACTGTGCCTTGAGGGGCATATGCTTGCAGAGGCAAGAAGAACAGCCCAAAGTTCAACTGAAAGGTATGATATTTTAAAATCCTGTATACAGTTGACACCTTTTGAAAAGCACAAACATGATTCCTCTTGTTTGCTAGTAATGTGAATGAAAGCAACTTTCCCCAGGAAATAAAGGTGGAGGTTATATTTAAGAACAATTGGAGGGAATTGAGCAGTCTGGAACATATGCGGGAAAAGAGTTAGAAGTGTGTGTTTAAAGTTTAAAGGGTTGAGTGGGAATGTGTGCTACAGCATTCTTCTGGTTCCATGATTAAGTCTGCAGAAAACAGTTGGACAGAGCCTGACACACACACTGCCCCAAGGCGGTTGCCAAAGTACGCACACCTTCAGCAGGCGATGAACAGGCCATAGCTAGAGTCCAGCAAGTCCTCTAGTCCAGTGTTCCCCAACCTTGGGCCTCCAGCTGTTTTTGGACTACAGTTCCCATCATCCCTGACCACTGGTCTTGCTAGCTAGGGATTATGGGAGTTGTAGTCCAAAAACAGCTGGAGGCCCAAGGTTGGGGAACACTGCTCTAGTCAATGCTTTGCCCTCATGCGCTTTTTTTTTTGTTCTGCAGTGATGTTTCCTGTTTTCCTTCTCAGAAGAGCCTGAATCCTTTGTTCTGAAACTTATTATCTTCTGTTACTGCTATGTTTTAATGCAACTTCTTATTTAATTTATGTCTTCTTTCCAAGCGTGAATATCCAGGTTTCGGTTGGATCTATTTTAAGGTGAATTAATTAACCAGCATAATAATACATTCTTATGTTTTCTTAACATTTTATTTCATTTTTAAAAACCTCTCATAGTTACAGAGAAATCTGTGTGGTAAACATAATAACCAACTTTATCTCTCCCCCCCTCCCCCTTTGTGTTGTGTGTGTTTTTATGGAAACAATAGGGAAATCTTCCTCCAGATTACAGGATCAGTCTGATTGACATTGGCCTGGTGATTGAGTACCTCATGGGAGGAGCTTACCGCTGCAATTATACTCGGAAACGCTTCCGAACCCTCTATCACAACTTATTTGGCCCCAAGAGAGTAAGGACTGTTATTATTGAGGGTTTTTGTGCTTGCTTCTTTCCTAAGGGGTTGCAGTGAGCAATGAGTTACTCACGCCTGCTGAAAGGAAAGTGGGGAAGGGGCAGTGGCGTAGCGTGGGGGTGCAGGGGGGGCCGGCCGCACCGGGCGCAACATCTGGGGGTTAGGGTTAGGGGGCGCAAATCCACGGGTTAGGGGGCGCAAATTACTTGCCTTGCCCCGGGTGCTGACAACCCACGCTACGCCACTGGGAAGGGGCAGCGGTGGGGAAGCTTTTTCAGCCAAAGGGCCACCTTCTCTTCCAGAGCAACCTTCCAGGGCAGAAGGGCCAGAAGCAAAAGTGGGCAGGGAAGGAACATGAATGACAGCTTTGCACAGGAAACCAGTTTCTGCGCACTCACACACTCACACGTCTCTGTCCTCCTTCCAGGCAAGCAAGAAGTATGGTCAGAGTTCAGGTTCAGACCGAAACATTCAAGGGATACAAAGTACAGCTGGGAAGGGTTGTGACTCAGGAGGTTGTATGGCCTGGGGAGAGACATTTGCCGTCCTGCCACACCCCTCGCTAGTGGCCTTGGAGGGCCACACTGGTTCCCAGGGCTGAGGCTCCTCGTGCCTGACTTAGAGCATGGCTGGGGCTGGGGGCCTTTTTCCAACCACACTCCCATACAGAAGTCCTGAGATCCTGGGAGCCACTTCCCCAGGACACACATTGTTTTCCAAACTGCTTTCAAAGATGCCGGTGGCAGCCCAGCCAGCAGCGGGCATCAAAGTTAAGGGTGACTTCTTCATTTGCCATTCTTTACTCTGAGAATTTATTCTATTTGCACAAATATTTGTAATTCACTTCCACTTTCCAAAAGAAGATGCTCAGAACAGCTAACGGGGGGGGGGGGTGTTCAGCATTTTAGAAATAGTGAGTTCTTCGCATGCATTGTAGAGGTCATCAGATCCTTGTGTAGAAGGCCATATTCTGAAAAAGATCCCACATGTAAGATAGATGATCTTTATTAAAATAGGTTCCAGTAAAGTTGTAGTCAAGTAATCAAATCAAATTCCCAAACATGCACGAGTAGCAAATGTTCTATGCTTCTGCAGTTAACAGAAATGATATTCTCTATTTAGCCATCTCTTGGTTTTTTGTGAACGTTTTTCTGAAAATAACATAAATATGGACACATGGAAGGAGAGACTCTCCTATAGACCCCATGAAGCAGGAGAGTTGAATATGCGCTCTTGGTGCAGTTCAACATAAACTACAGCATCTAGATCTAGGGGCTTTCCTAATATATGGACTGGGGGGGGCTCCAAAATCAGAACTGAGCATGATTGATTGGTGAGTTGGGGGGGGGCAGTGGTTCTGCAGTCTCTGTGCTTTGCAATGCAATCTTATTCCTGTCTACTCAGAAGTAAGCCCTGTTGGATTAAGTTGGACTTACTATCAGGTATGTGTGTATAGGATTGCTACACGCACACACACACACACAGACACACACACACCTCTATATATTTGAAACATTGTCATTTCTTCTTCTGCCTACAGCCCAAAGCCCTGAAACTGCTGGGAATGGAAGTAAGTGTCATTTAATTCATTTTGTTTTGTTTTTTTAAGAAAAGATGATGATAGTAATGGGAGGGCAGGGGGAGGGGCAGAAGTGGTGATCCCAGGAAGTGGCCTATGTTGGGTCAAGGCTCCCTTCTGGGCGCCGCCATTTTGGTTCTTAAGAGTTAGAAAAAATGGAGGTAAGAAATATGAGGGGCAAATAAAATTTAAGAAGAAGAAAGAAAAATGTATTAAAAATATTTTTGAATTGTTTTGAAAAATTAAGGAAAAGGAACCAAAGAAGAAGAATAAAATCTAGATAAAATAAGAATAAAAGGACCCCCCCAAAAAAAAAACCAAAGAAAAAAACATCAAGGGATAAAGATTAGAATTTTTTAAAACAATAAATAAATAAATGGTCATAGTAAATGTTTTGGTGGGTCCCTGCCCACCACCTCCGCGCCGGTCTCCAGACAGGTCGGGTGGGGGCCAGGTTTGAACTGGCTTGCACACTTCCATGCAGCCTGCCTAGCTCTCCCCGTCCCTGCCTAGCTCTCCTAATTTATGGCAGCCACGGTGGCGATGGAGGAGGCTGGTGGGTGCTCGGTCGGGGGGCGGCTCCACTGCGCTATCCGCTGGACTTCCTCCAAGCCTCGCTGAGCCACCGCTGGGGCGATCCCTGTCCTGGTGCAGCTGAGGTCATCTGGTGGGGGGGCTGGGAGCCTCGCACAGCCCCCCCCCATCGCTGAGTCCGGTGCCCCCACTCTGGGCGGCTCCCAACAGAATATTAAAACAGAATAAACCATCAAACATTAAAAACTTCCCTAAACAGGGCTGCCTTCATATGTCTTCTAAAAGTCAGGTAGTTGTTTATTTCCTTGACATCTGATAGGGCGCCATTGACTGGTTGTGTTGTGTTAAAAACAAATGAATTCTGCACTTAAAGGCACAGATAGGAAGCTAATTTCTTGTTTGGCTCTAAATTGATGAGTTTTTATAAGGCTATTCATAAAGAAAGGTGAATTAAGGCTCATTCTTAATTATAGGTTGGTGCATGTGACATTGGGGAGATTCTACTACCATCAATATGCTGCCATCTGCTACTAGAAATGACCAAAGCACAGTACTAGACCAGACTTGCCCAGCTCCCCTCCTGTGCTCCATCGGGGAGCACAGGTGCAGTTTGCGCTTCCACCCCCATAGGCACATGGAAGCAACAACTGCGGGGCACTGCTGGAAAAAGCTCAGCAGCAAAAAACATCAGCTCTGTGAATGTACCCAAGGACAGCATGGGAATCAGTCTTTCCCACAACAGTATGAGATCGTTTTCTAATTTTAACAGGATGAATGTAATCCACATTCACATAATTCTAAAGCAAGATATTTCATAAAACACATAATATAGTTTACAATATTTGGGTTGGCTTAAGTTGGCCAGCAAGGCATTCAACAGGGATTTATTGTTTTTAATGCAGGGACTGGATAGATGTTAGCAATGCTATTTATTTCAACAAGTATTTCTTGAAGTACTAAAACTGTTGTTTTGTGGGCATCATTCTTAATTTTTGTTCAGATATATTAAAGGCTGGGTTATTTACATCTGTTTTGTGATGGAGGCCCAAGGCAGTATGTATTATTATTGTGAGAAAGTGTGGATGTTTTGCCCTGTGTGAGAAAGTATCTAGAGTCACATAAACTAAAGAGAGCAAGTTTGTTAGTAACTTATGACTGTAGCAAAGGAACTAGTTTAATGTCTCCTAACAAACATTACATGGTTGAAACTGTTTTGGTCTGATGGCGTTTTCTCCATTTAACAGGATGATGTCCCACTGCGGAGGGGAAGAAAAACAACCAAGAAGCGAGAGGAAGAAGTGGACATTGATCTTGATGACCCCGAGATTAACCATTTCCCTTTTCCTTTTCATGAGTTGATGGTGTGGGCTGTGCTAATGAAGCGTCAGAAGATGGCCCTCTTTTTCTGGCAACATGGAGAGGAAGCCATGGCTAAGGCTTTAGTGGCCTGTAAGCTCTGCAAAGCCATGGCCCACGAAGCATCCGAGAATGATATGGTGGATGACATATCACAGGAGTTAAATCATAACTCCAGGTTGAATAATTAATGAATTCATCTTGATTTGTTTCTACTGATACTACCTAAAAGCCTGTTACAATGACCCCACTTCTTTTTAACACTGATCTGATGATAGCCAGACCAAACAAGATGACTTCCTGCACTTGTGTATAGTAGGTTTCCTGGGAGAAACCTATTTATTTGGAGGCTGTCATTGGCTCAGAAGGCAAGCAAGGAGCAGCAATATTGCTGGCTTGGAGGTAGAAAACAACCTTAACCTCCCCAGCTTTTCTGCTGCACCTGTAAAACAGGAGCTTGTTCCAAGAGCCAGACATAGCCCCACACACGAATCGTAAGAACTTTGCCACAACTGTAGCTGGTTTTCAGGGAGCAAGCCTTCTTCTCTGGTGGCAAGTCCCAGTCACCCCTACAGTGACTAGTTGTAGGTGGGTTTGCTCTTGCATGAGAGCAGGAGCAGGGAATGCGAGCTAGCTTGGCTTCCAAGTAAGAGCTAGGATTCTGGGGAGCTGTGTCTGCATGCAGCTCACAAAGGCATATCCAGTGTGTTGGGGGGGTATTACAGACTTTTCTTATCATCAGCATCAGCAACAGATATCCTGTGGCTCTTACTGGGGAGGGGACGTGGGTGGTGCTGTGAGTAAAAGCTTCAGCGCGTAGGGCTTGCCGATCGAAAGGTTGGCAGTTCGAATCCCCGCGGTGGGGTGCGCTCCCGTTGCTCGGTCCCAGCGCCTGCCAACCTAGCCGTTCGAAAGCACCCCCGGGTGCAAGTAGATAAATAGGGACCGCTTACTGGTGGGAAGGTAAACGGCGTTTCCGTGTGCTGCGCTGGCTCGCCAGATGCAGCTTTGTCACGCTGGCCACGTGACCCGGAAGTGTCTCCGGAGAGCGCTGGCCCCCGGCCTCTTAAGTGAGATGGGCGCACAACCCTAGAGTCTGTCAAGACTGGCCCGTACGGGCAGGGGTACCTTTACCTTTACCTTACTGGGGAACTGGATTGTCAGAGTCCTGTAGTTGGGCAAGGAGGACCAGCAAGTGGGCTGGTGAACTCAGCATGCCCTGAGGTAGCAAGAGAGGATAGTGACTATAGAGCTGAAGGTTAATGTGAGCCAATCCTAAGTTAGTAAAGCATTATCATATTTGGGCCAGTTTACTTTTCACTGTACCTTTATTGTACCTTTCTATGTATTAATGTGCTGTTTACTGCTTTGGGGGGTCGTTGGGCCAAGAAGTTGTGTGTGTGTAATAATATAATATAATATAATATAATATAATATAATATAATATAATATAATATAATATAATATAATATAATATAATATAATATAGCATAACACTTCCCAGAAGTACCCAGGTATTTATTTCAGTGCCCTTATTGACCCAAGGAGTTTGATAGGTATGAGCGTGCCACGGAGAAGACCTTTCCATTGATCTTTGCTGTTGGAATGTGATGTGTAGATAATACAGTAAATAAATTCCTCTGGATTGATTTATGTGGAGTGGTAATATTTCAGGTATCTATAAAACCCCAGGACCTTTATGGTCAAAAATTGCACTTTGCATTTTACTGGGAAAGTTATAGAAAACTGGTGCAGATGCTGAATCCCTGGTATCATGCTCCTGTGGTGACCCAGCCCTAAGTTCATGCTATTGTGCCATCAAAGGGCTGCTCTGAGTAGCACATATTATGATAGTCTAAGGTTCTTAAGATGCAAATGGCAGCTGTTAAGTGGTCTTAAGATAAAAGCAGATGCAGCCTTCACACAATATATTATTGTGAACCTTCTGGCTAAGCTCTCTAACGCCATGGGATTTCAGAATTGGCTGTGAACCAGCCCAGACAAGGCCGGACGTGCTGAATGTTGCCTATTATGAGCATTCCTCAAACACATAGATACGCACAGAAGTAACAAGGCCTGTCAAGACAAGGAACAACTATCATCACCATCTAGTACCATGAAATCCTCAGTCAGATCATTGGTATCCAGTCCCCTGTTATGGCCAAACACTGCATAAATCCCAAGGGTGCTTCCAGATTGTCACTATATTCTGGTGGGATTAAATTACAAGCAGCAAATTCAGGCTGTGCAATTAAAGCTTTTTTGGAGCTCTAGCACGTGCTTACCCAAAAGATCCAACTTTTTGCAATAGGGAAAATGTAGTGGGAAGTGCAGGAGAAGACTTTGTTGGACACAACAGTCTTCTAGCCTGCCCACTAACAAATGAGAGTGAATGCTTATTAAACAATCAATGCCATCTAATTTCCCTGCAAACAAATTACAATGAATGCTCAATAAAAACAGGTTGCCTGGAAGTCCTCTAGCACTTCCCTTCAGACCTGGGTTGAATGAAAAAAGAGGATGCTTATATGTTTGAATTCCATACCTCTACTATTCACTTAGCACAGTTGGGGGGAGGGATGCACTATATTCCCTTAGTTAAGGATTCCCTAGGAAATGTGCTTTTCTCAAACAGGTAATAGGAAGTGGGATGGTTCAGATGTAAGCCACCAAGGTGAAGAAAGGAAGCAAGTGGGAGCTAGGACCTCTTACCAACAGTAAATTAAGGAGCTTCACTAGATGTCTAACCTTCAGCACCAATATGCCAAGTGCACCTGAGTATAGCATAGTCCTTTCAGCAGAAGTGTTCCCAGTTGTTTAACTTCCATGTAACAGATTGCACAAACTAACAAAAAGCGGCCTGTATTGCAGGGATTTTGGCCAGCTGGCAGTGGAGCTCCTGGACCAATCCTACAAGCAGGATGAGCAGCTGGCAATGAAACTTCTGACCTACGAGCTGAAGAACTGGAGCAATGCCACGTGCCTGCAACTCGCAGTGGCAGCCAAACATCGCGATTTCATTGCTCACACTTGTAGCCAAATGCTGCTCACAGACATGTGGATGGGCAGACTCCGGATGCGCAAAAATTCCAGCCTAAAGGTCAGGACTGTTTTAAAATGATATCATAACTTGAGGCTTAGGGAGAGGTCGTGCTGAATTAGCAGTAACAGCTTTGATCATGTAAAGCATTGATGGGGCCTCTGCAAATCTTTCCACTTTAAACTCTAAAGGGAGGTGTCGTAAGGCAAGGCTGAGCTACTCCTTTTAAGCTCTCTAGGACGCCAGGTCTTTTAGGAAGCATCTACGGCCAGCCTCTGCTCCCGCTATCCCTGGCTTTGCCCACACAATGGGTTTTCGCACCAGCCCCTGGCAAGTCATTTTGAAACCCACATGCATGAGTATCAGATTATTGGATGGCCCAGAGAGCACATGTAATTTGAAACTAAATAAGCAACTGGCATAACCATAACCTGTTAATTGTGATGATTATTGTTATCATTATTATTGCTTTAGGTAATTCTAGGAATTCTACTTCCTCCTTCAATTCTCAGCTTGGAGTTCAAGAACAAAGATGACATGCCTTACATGTCTCAGGCTCAAGAGATCCAACTTCAAGAAAAAGAGCCAGAGGAACCAGAAAAACCAGTGAAAGAAAAAGAAGAGGAGGACATGGAACTCACAGTAAGGGAACACATTGCTGGAAGTGGCTCGCCCAGCCATTACCCCCCCCTTTACCATTTCCACTTCTGTATGTGTTGGGGGAGGGGTCACCCACCTTTTAGGGTCCTTGGGCACAATTGGAGGCCGCAGAAAGACATAGTGCCCCACAACTGTTCCATTGGCCACAATAGATCACCTTTTTCCAAGCTTAACTTCAGCAGAGGAGCAGCCCCTGTGACTGCCATGTTGGTGAACCCTCTATTAAGGAGTGCCATGTTTTTAGGGAGCCCAATCCACCCAGAACCTCTCCTGAGATGCCCTGTTGAAAGTAACCATGGCTGAGTATAAGCCGTGCCGTATAGTTTGTGGCCAGGAAGAGTTCCTAGAGTCAAATGAGGTAACGAATTACAGAAGTTCCATTTTGCTTCTGGGAAACAATGCATTGTGACGCAGCTGGCTACCATTGGTTGTGCCTTGACTTCAATCGTGGAGGCGCACCCGACTATGGCTGATCATGCTTTTTGTAAAGGACACCGTTATAGAGACATCCTACTTACAAGGATTATGGAAGGTACAGACTATCAGTAGCGGAGGACTCTTCCCAAATACAATAATTATTTACTATTATTGCTGCAAAGCAATGATTTACAAAAAAAAAAAGATGTCACGGCAATATTTTAGATGTGGTGTGTCATTTTGTTATTCTCAAGTTTAAATCTAAATACAATTGTTAACGAAAAACTGTATTTGTAAGCAACTGTATGTTAAAGCTGCTTACTGTTGCAAGGTAACAAAAGTGTTTATCTCCAGCTGTTGCTGTTATACTTAGCAAATGCACCGTTCCTAACATTTTTTGCATTTCTTGTCCACTCCATCTCAAGGACTGAGATACAAGCTAAAAACCACAGCTCCAATTAAATTACGCTTAAGTGATCATATCCTTGACCAATGCTCATTTTACTCTTGCCACCAAAAAACCAAAAACCAGCTGAGATGTTAGGGCAACTCCAGCATCTTGGGGGGAAGTTGGGGCTCAGGGTCGCATAAGCCTCTATGAAGTTTTGTCAAATAAAGTGAGCTGTCAAGGATGATTAAGTTGCTGTTAAGAATTGGAGACAAAAACAGGAACATAATAGTTTTACTTGGTGATAGGTCCACATTTAGCATTATAGAGACGAGGTGTTCACAAATATTGACATATATTTAGTGATCATTAAACAATCTGGAATATCTTTCTATGAGTTTTTCACAATTAGGTTAAGGAACCATTCAGTCGACAAGCTTTAGGATTTCCTGTTTTCAGTTGGAAGCTGGAATGCAGGACCCATTTGAGGATCATCTTTGTGAATCTATGGAAATCAGGGGGTTCTTCCAGCTGCTTCTGTTGCCTGACAATCCACTTACAATATTATGGGACAGCTTATTGAGTAGATTGTAAATTGTTCTTTAATGGTCTTATTCTATTATCTTTAGTAGGTGCCTTTTGCATAGTTTTATTTTATTTTATTTTCCCTCCTCTAATGTTTATTTGCTTTTCTTAAACATTTTAGAAGCACACATTATATAACAGCTGCTTATGATGGCAAACATTAAGTGAGAAGTCCCTTTGAAGTCAATACTGACTAAATATTCATGTGTGACTTTGTCATGCTAATTTTAAATGAATTTATTGTATGTACAAGAAAGAATCAAACCAGTTAAACCACTAAAAAGGCTCCTGGGCTTCTGCTGGCATAAGACATCACAAGCATTTTTTATTTTATCATAGCTACTTACTGGTCTCTCGGTGCCCATATTCATTTTTTTAAGGTTTACTTCATTAAATTTTGTTAAAAATTAGGCTGTTTCCTACAGGCCATCAGCAAGAGCTGTCCCCAAGATCTTATCTGCGGGCAGGCAGAAGGCTCTGCCTACAAGACCCAAAATTCAGGGAAGCAGAAGACGCTAGGCACAAGATCAGCCTACAGGACCCCTATGCAGGCAAGATCCTGGAAAAAGAGGGGAAGATCAGAAGCCAGTTTAAGATTGACAGGTTGTTTTCCTCCAAAATGAACTTGTTCTGCTTTAATTGTAGTTAATTACTGCTGGCTTCTGATCAATGAGTGAAGTGCTTATTCAAATCCAATAAGCAGAGCTACAATGTAGTGAATTACAATTACCCTCTCTTTTGATGCCCTGTTCCCATTCCTTTTTTCCAACACTATATTTTCCTCTAGTAGCAGCACAGGGCACTGTAATGTCTTGTCTTGTCTCTGTGTGTTTCTTTAGAGAAATAGCATGGTTTTCCATGTTCCCTCCTCTCCACCATCTGACCTTGGTCTTTGCCTTCAGCCTGGGTTCTTTCCCCTCTACCGTCTAACATTATTATTATTAGTAGTAGTGTGTGTGTCCCCTTCATGGATCACTGCCTTGCCGTGGCGAAGGGGCTTGAAGAACTCAGAGAAGCTATGAACTATGCCGAGCAGGGCACCCAAGATGAACAGGCCATAGTGGAGAGTTTTGACCAAACGTGATCCACCTGGAGTAGGAACCGGCAAGCCACTCCAGTATCCCTGCCAAGAAAACTCCATGGACAAAGACAACAGACATATAAAAGTTATGACGCTGGAAGATGAGCCCCTCAGGTCGGAAGGTGTCCAACATGCTACTGAGGAAGAGCGGAGGACAAGTACAAGTAGATCCAGAGCTGATGAAGCGGCTGGGCCAAAGCCGAAAGGACGCTCAGTTGTGGATATGCATGGAAGCGAAAGGAAAGTCCAATGCTGTAAAGAAAAATATTGCATAGGAACCTGGAATGTAAGAACCATGAACCTGGGTAAGTTGGATGTGGTCAAAAATGAGATGGCAAGAATAAATATTGACATCCTGGGCATCAGTGAGCTAAAATGGACGGGAATGGGCGAATTCAGTTCGGATGACTATCATATCTACTACTGTGGGCAAGAAACCCGTAAAAGAAATGGAGTGGCCCTCATAGTCAACAAAAGAGTGGCGAAAGCTGTACTGGGATGCAGTCTCAAAAATGATAGAATGATCTCGATACGAATCCAAGGCAGACCTTTTAACATCACAGTAATCCAAGTTTATGCACCAACTACTGGTGCTGAAGAAACTGAAATTGACCAATTCTATGAAGACTTACAAGACCTTATAGAAGTGACACCAAAGAAGGATGTTCTGCTCATTATAGGGGATTGGAATGCTAAAGTAGGGAATCAAGAGATAAAAGGAACAACTGGCAAGTTTGGCCTTGGAGATCAAAACGAAGCAGGGCAAAGGCTAATAGAGTTCTGTCAAGAGAACAAGCTGGTCATCACAAACACGCTTTTCCAACAACACAAGAGACGACTCTACACATGGACATCCCCAGATGGGCAACATCGAAATCAGATTGATTATATTCTCTGCAGCCAAAGATGGAGAAGCTCTATACAGTCAGCAAAAACAAGACCTGGAGCTGACTGTGGCTCAGATCATCAGCTTCTTATAGCAAAATTCAAGCTTAAACTGAAGAAAGTAGGAAAAACCACTGGACAGGTAAGATACAATCTAAACCAAATCCCTTATGAATACACAGTGGAAGTGAGGAACAGGTTTAAGGATTTAGATTTGCTGGACAGAGTGCCTGAAGAACTATGGGTGGAGGCTCGCAACATTATACAGGAGGCAGCAACTAAAACCATCCCAATGAAAAAGAAATGCAAGAAAGCAAAGTGGCTGTCCAACGAGGCCTTACAAATAGCGGGGGAGAGAAGGCAAGCAAAATGCGAAGGAGATAGTGAAAGATACAGGAAATTGAATGCAGATTTCCAAAGAATAGCAAGGAGAGACAAGAAGGCCTTCTTAAACGAGCAATGCAAAGAAATAGAGGAGAGCAACAGAATGGGAAGAACCAGAGATCTGTTCAAGAAAATCGGAAATCTGAAAGGAACATTTCGTACAAAGATTACCATAATAAAGGACAAAAGTGGTAAAGACCTAACTGAAGCAGAAGACATCAAGAAGAGGTGGCAAGAATACACAGAGGAATTATACCAGAATGATATGGATGTCTCGTACACCCCAGGTAGTGTGGTTGCTGACCTTGAGCCAGACATCCTGGAGAGTGAAGTCAAATGGGCCTTAGAAAGCACTGCAAATAACAAGGCCAGTGGAAGTGATGGTATTCCAGCTGAACTGTTTAAAATTTTAAAAGATGATGCTGTTAAGGTGCTACACTCAATATGCCAGCAAGTTTGGAAAACTCAGCAGTGGCCAGAGGATTGGAGAAGATCAGTCTACATCCCAATCCCAAAGAAAGGCAGTGCCAAAGAATGCTCCAACTACCGCACAATTTCACTCATTTCACATGCTAGCAAGGTTATGCTTAAAATTCTACAAGGAAGGCTCAAGCAGTATGTGGACCGAGAACTCCCAGAAGTGCAAGCTGGATTTAGAAGAGGCAGAGGAACCAGAGACCAAATTGCAAACATGCGCTGGATTATGGAGAAAGCTAGAGAGTTCCAGAAAGACATCTACTTCTGCTTCATTGACTATGCAAAAGCCTTTGACTGTGTTGACCACAGCAAACTATGGCAAGTTCTTAAAGAAATGGGAGTGCCTGATCACCTCATCTGTCTCCTGAGAAATCTCTATGTGGGACAAGAAGCTACAGTTAGAACTGGATATGGAACAACTGATTGGTTCCAAATTGGGAAAGGAGTACGGCAAGGATGTATATTGTCTCCCTGCTTATTTAACTTATATGCAGAATTCATCATGCGAAAGGCTGGGCTGGATGAATCCCAAACCGGAATTAAGATTGCCGGAAGAAATATCAACAACCTCAGATATGCAGATGACACAACCTTGATGGCAGAAAGTGAAGAGGAATTAAAGAACCTTTTAATGAGGGTGAAAGAGGAGAGCGCAAAATATGGTCTGAAGCTCAACATCAAAAAAACGAAGATCATGGCCACTGGGCCCATCACCTCCTGGCAAATAGAAGGGGAAGAAATGGAGGCAGTGAGAGATTTTACTTTCTTGGGCTCCATGATCAGTGCAGATGGTGACAGCAGTCACGAAATTAAAAGACGCCTGCTCCTTGGGAGAAAGGCGATGGCAAACCTAGACAACATCTTAAAAAGCAGAGACATCACCTTGCCAACAAAGGTCCGTATAGTAAAAGCAATGGTTTTCCCAGTAGTGATGTATGGAAGTGAGAGCTGGACCATAAAGAAGGCTGATCGCCGAAGAATTGATGCTTTTGAATTATGGTGCTGGAGGAGACTCTTGAGAGTCCCATGGACTGCAAGAAGATCAAACCTCTCCATTCTGAAGGAAATCAGCCCTGAGCGCTCACTGGAAGGACAGATCGTGAAGCTGAGGCTCCAATACTTTGGCCACCTCATGAGAAGAGAAGACTCCCTGGAAAAGACCCTGATGTTGGGAAAGATGGAGGGCACAAGGAGAAGGGGACGACAGAGAACGAGATGGTTGGATGGTGTTCGTGAAGCTACCAGCATGAGTTTGATCAAACTGCGGGAGGCAGTGGAGGACAGAAGTGCCTGGCGTGCTCTGGTCCATGGGGTCACGAAGAGTCGGACACGACTAAACGACTAAACAACAACAACAACAAAGTGTGTGTGTGTGTGTGTGTGTGTGTGTGTGTGTATACCCTGCATTTTTACCTGGCAGGGACTCAAGGCAGCTTACAGATAAGATAAGAACATAGGTGGGGGAAGGGAAAACAATCATTCGAACAATTAAACAACAATTTGTTTTTGTTTGTTAATACTGGTATGTTATGCACTTTTGTGTTTTTATATTGTAAGCTGCCCTGAGATCCTCAGATGCAGGGTGATACAGAAATTTAACAAATAACAGACACACACACGCGCGCGCACGCACTGATTATTACAATGAACCAGCATGGCACACCCAGTACTTATATCTCTAAGGATTCTGTGGGCACTCAAATTCTTTGCAGTAAACAGCAGAGGGCTCAAGTGACCTCCAGGAGCCTTCAGTTCCAGAATGCATAATATTGGTTTTCTCTGATGTTGTGAATTTATTATTTCATTGTTCATGTGCTAAAATGAACAAAAGGTACACCAGACACCATATATTGTTAGCAGGAAAAGAGTGGAGGAAGAAATGAGTGCTGGGCAATTAGCCTGAAAGTCAGGCTGGCTGCAAAGGAAGCAGGAGATAATAAACTAAAAGGCAGGAGGTGGGCGCCGCAGGGAATTTTTCAGCGCAAGCTGCATGCAACTGCTCACGCCCAGGGATGCAACACGCTGCATGCAACTGCTCACGCCCAGGGATGGGATCATTATACCTGCCACAGTGACAGACAAGTCCCTATATATATAGCACAAGTTCATTTCCCCCAAATATGTTACCGATCGGTGCCTGATGCATTATTGCATGACTCAGCCTGACTCGTGATAAATCAGTTACGTTCAAAAAACAGAAAAAACAGAAGCCACTTACGTATAGCAGCCTCCTAGCAAATTATCACCCCTTTCCATCCCTTCCATCCTCTCACAGAGAGAAGTATTTTTCTGCACGTTGCAAACCATTTGCTGTTTTAGCTTCTACCTACAGTGTTTGTGAATAGTAAGAATATTATGAACTAACAACCATGAAAATAACGTTCATGGTTCTTAGGTTGAACTCCTAGTCCAAACCCTGGCAGTTTCGCAAATATTTGTCATTTGTGAGTGTGGGTAGACATTTGTGCTCAGTGGCCTACAGTTACTTCAGAGCCATTATAGCATGAAATACTCCGATAAAGAAGGCGACTTCAGAAATAAAGCGGGAGCCTAGCAAAGGGCCAATGGAACAGACAGACATTTCAATCTGAGCCTGGTTTGTTTTTTAGTTAACAGATTCCATTAATTTCCTATAATAAACAAAAGTTCCAGCAATTATAGCACTTCAAACATTATGTTCAACTCTGTTTCTATCACAGCGGGTCCGAGAAGGAATACCACCAAGGGCAAAGAGCACTATCAGCAGCCACCACCCAGTCAGTTTTGCACGATTGCTAAGTTGTACAGTTTGTGCAAGATTGCAAAAGCCAGGAGTTGAAGGGGAGGTGGAGGATTTAGGGGAGTGCGATCAGTTTGTGTCAAGTACAGGAGTTCCCTTCTCCCTTCTGGTTGCTCTCAGATAAGAATTAACAAGCATTCAGTAGATTTATAGTCTTTTTATTACAGTATCATGTTGCAAGCACAGACACACAACTCTGCAAGCATAGCAGTTGCTCACTCTGACTCCTCCCCTCAACTTCTGCAGCAAGAAGCATGCCAATGGGATGTCCCCCCCCGCATTTCCTTTGTTCTCCGACATGATCATACCTCCAAGTTTGGGGGGGAGGGAGGGACTTCCCCTCCACTCTCGACTGATGTATCACCCAGCTGCTCCCTCCCTTCTGGTTGCTTAGTTACTATCTCAAAGCTGGGGAGCTCCTCTCTCAGTTGTGCAGCCTCTGTGTTTGTTTGCCTGTCTGCCTGCTTCTGGGGACTCTGGAAGGAAGGGGAGCAAGTATTCCCCTTCCTCTTCTCTTAGGATATGATCTTAGGATCTGCATCTCCCACTCTTCCGATCCAGACCAGCCCCTGACAGTTTGGTTGCACTGGGCACGGAGCCTCAGGGGCCTGTGGGAGACACCACAACTATTATTTAAAATGGAGTGCGACAGGTGCCAAATTTTGGCGTTGCACAGGGTGCTGCTGAAATGTGAGATCCCAAGATCCGCCACTGTTAGTGGAAGGGCTCAGTATCTGCTTTGTGTTCAGATGATCCCTGGTTCAATCCCTGACATTTCCAGATGCCTGAAATACTGGAGGAACGTTGCTGGTCAGGGTGGAGAAAACTGAGCTGGACAGCCTAGTGACTCCATAGAAGTCAGCTTTCTGGGTTTCTGGGTTTCCATATTTTGTGTCACAAGTTCCCAGCCTTTCCAAGCAATGTTCATGATTGACTGTGTCATTGTCAGGGTCTGAAGGGGAAGGCCGGGAATCACCCCCTCCTCCTCCTTTGTTTCCCTCAGAGGAGGGGGGGGAATCAGGTCCCCTTCTCCAGTGGTTTCAAGAGAAGAGGGAGACAGGATTGAACTGCAGCAGAACTCAGAGCTGCCAAGTTAGGAGGTGTTAGGATAAGGAGGGGGAGGGGGAGAATTGCCAGCAGAGATGTCCTAGGAAAGCCAGCGTCCTCAAAGACGTTTGACTCCTGAGACCATCCGTGGGGCCACAGGCTGATGCTGGGAAAGAAGGGGAGAAGCTCAGAGTGAGCAGCTTCACTATGGAGTTTAGGACTAGATTCTTTGTCTTGCACCACAAGAACTGAATAAAACCATTAATGCGAACTTTCTTGATGCTGCCGGCGGAGGATAGAATCCCCCAAGCCTGACAGTAATACATTTACTAGGTTGATATTCCAAGTATATGTTACTGACGGCATTTGTTGGGGTGTGGGAGAAGGACCCCCAAACTATGTTTTGCCCTGGGCTTCAGATTCTGTCTCTGCCACCCTCTCTGTAGTCGCAAAGGAATGGACTTCCTCCATGGAAGCAGCCTGGCTTGGAATGCCCTCGCCAAAGAGGCAGGCCTCTCTTCCGCTTTCCAGCACTTTTTCTGAAGCACACCAAAGCAAAAACCCCTGAAACGATTTGTGTTGAAGTAATGCATCCCCTTGTTCTTTTCAGTTCTGTGCTTTTTAATAGTTCTGCTCATGGTGATTTCTTGGGAAAGGCTGGGTGCTGAAGTCCTTCTGCTCTGCCACATGCCCACTCACCCACTTCTGCCGAATCAGCTTTATGGGCATTTTCTGTGACTTGGAACCACAAGTGTGAAGCTCTTCGTTTCATTCATCTTCACTCCCTGCCCACTGCATTATCCTTCAGAAGTGGCAAAGCTTGCTTTCCTGGGCGCCACCTCTGCATTTTCATGCCTACGTTGTTGCCCAAAAACTACAAGAAGGAAAGCTCATTTACTTCTGACAGTAAGAGCTGTTCATTTTCTTCCTGACAGTAAGAGCTGTTCGACAGTGGAATTTGCTGCCAAGGAGTGTGGTGGAGTCTCCTACTTTGGAGGTCTTTAAGCAGAGGCTTGACAACCATATGTCAGGAGTGCTCTGATGGTGTTTCCTGCTTGGCAGGGGGTTGGACTCGATGGCCCTTGTGGTCTCTTCCAACTCTATGATTCTATGATTCTATGATTCTATGATTCTCCCCGCCACTGCCAACTTTGAATGCAAAAACCTGCCCATTTTAATTACCGTATTTTTCGCCCTATAGGACGCACTTTTTCCCCTCCAAAAATGAAGGGGAAATCTGGGTGCGTCCTATGGGGCGAATGCAGGCTTTTGCTGAAGCTTGGAGAGCGAGAGGGGTCGGTGTGCACCAACCCCTCTCACCCTCCAGGCTTCAGGAACACATCCGCAGCCTAGGCAGCCCTGTGGGAGGTCCCGCAGGGATGTCTAGGCTGCGGATAGCAGCCTGCCGCCCAGCGCGAGGGGCGCCCTGAAGCAGAGCGCCCCTCGCGCCGGGCAGACATGGGCCAGCCCCACAAGCTCGGGGAACAGCTGGGAGGCGCAGCGGCGCCATCCCGCTGTTCCTCAACCTGGTTCGGTTTCCCCGACCTGCTTTTTGGGGGGAAATAAAGGAAAAAAATGTTTCCTTTATTTCCCCCCAAAAAAACTAGATGCGTCCTATGGGACGGAGCGTCCTATGGGACGAAAAATACGGTATGTTTAAATTGTTTTTAGGTTTTTTTTATAATTTCAATATTTCTTGTAAACTGCTTAGAGGTTTTACTACAATCAAGCAGTATGTATTTTTTGTTAAATAAACAAACAACAATCAAACATACAGATACCTAGATAATAAAAGGATTCTCCCTTTCTTTCTTTCTTTCTTTCTTTCTTTCTTTCTTTCTTTCTTTCTTTCTTTTTTGTGATTCAAACTCTTCTGGAAGTGCACAGAAGCTGAGCTGATGCCAAAGGGTAGTCTTTTGAAACAGTAGTACTCAAAGTGAGTAACAAATATTGTCAGTTTTGTGCTGCTTTCTGCCAGTTGAATCTGCCCATCTCTACTGTTGGCATCCCATTTAGAAAACTGGCTTTGCTTAGCTGTGCTGAGTGTGCCTCACCACAATGTGGAAACAGTTCTCTTTCAACACTTTTATTTAGCTGAGTCCTATTGGGTGCACACGTGCACCGGGAAACCATCAGGGCTCAAGCCCAATCCCCTGGGCTGCCTGGAATGGTAGATAGAATTCAGAAACCAATTGCCAGTAAAACAGGACATTTATTTAGGCATGCAACACAAAGGTTGGTGCAACACAACCTCAACCAGCAAGTAGTTGAGAGGTCGCACACCAAGTATAAAAACAACAGAAGCATTTGTACACTTACAAGCAAAGGGTAGTTTTGTCCACCTATGGCAATACTTCCTTCTACTAGATTATACGGATTTAATCATGAGGCACAGCAACTTTCTTATCTCTTCCCCTGCAAACTGGATTTGGGTTTCCCTTGTTTCAAAGCTAACACAAGGCCACTAACATATTTGTAAGTGACAAGAGGCCAAAAACTTTGTCAAAGAGGAGCAGGGTGCAAGGGCTACAAAAACTCCCCTTGTTGAAAAGGATTTGCCACTACAACTGTCCCTTTGGCTTCCAGAATCTTTTAAAATTTTATACTGATCTTGGTTTTGGCTCTCTAAATGCAATACATTTGGTTGCACATTTTTATCTTTCATTTCTTACCAAAAGATGATGCACTTCACTGAAAGGTAATTGGGCAATTTTTCCCTCTTCCACCTGGTGAATCTGAATTTTGTTATGTTTACTACAGAAAAGCATAACATCAAACCTTTTGTTTGATTTGCACAATTTCCTTCATATTTGGTGCCAGTAAAGAACTGGAAACAGGTCCTAAGGTGAATTACAAGGTGCCCTTCCCCTTGAACAGCAATCCAATGCCTCTTTACTTATTGAGAAGAAATTCCCCCTGTGTTTACTGGCACTTACTCCCAGGTAAGTGTGCATAGGGGGCCACTTTAGATGTAAATGAGCAAGAGAATGATCATTGTTACTTTTTTCAAATATTCAGGCATTCTAAAATATTAATTGAGGATAAAGGAACTGAGGGGATGCTCATCAAATCTGCAGATTACACCAAACTGGGAGGGGTAGCTAAGGCACAGAAGACAGAATCAGGATTCAAAATGACCTTAACAGGTTACAGAACTGGGCCCAAACTAACAAAATGAATTTCAGTAAGGACAAATGTAAGGTTCTGCACTTAGAATGAACCAATATAAGGTAAGGGACATCTGGCTTACTAGCCCTACATGTGAAAATGATCTAGGGGATCTAGGCCACAAGGTTAACATGAGTCAACAGTGTGATGCAGCAGCAAAAAAAGAGCAAATGTTATTCTAGGTTGCTTCAACAGAAGTCTAGTGTCCAGATTAAGGGAAATAATACGACCATGCTATTCTTCCTCGGTCAGAATTCTGGGCGCTACAATTTAAGAAGGATATTGACAAGCTGGAATGTGTGCCGAGGAGGGCAACTGGATGATCAAGGGTCTGGAAACTAAGCCTGATGAGGAGTGCTTGAAGGAGATGGGTATGTTTAGCATGGAAAAGAGGAGAGCGAGAAACAATATGATAGCCATCTTTAAATATCTCAAGGGCTGTCACATGGAAGATGGCTTGTTTTCTCCTGCTCTAGAGGGTAGAAGTCGAACTTACAAGAAATAAGATTCTGACTAAACATCAGGAAGAATGTTTCTGACAGTAAGAGCTGTTTGACAGAGATATGGTCTCACTTGAGAAGTTGTGGTCTCTTCTTCCTTGGAGATTTTTAAGCAGAAATTGGATGATCATCTGTCATGGATTCTTTACCTGAGATTCTTGCACTGCAAGGTTGGACTAGATGACTCTTGGGGTCCCTTCCAATTCTATGGTCTGTTTTCTAATTCACTTACATATTTATATGGATTAGAGTCAGCTGAAAAGAATCTTTAAAAGACCCGTGGACAAAATAAGTTCAATTAAATTAATCATTAAAGCTTAATGTGCCTAACAGCAAAGCAGCCAGCTCTGAAATGGAGCAATTCCTGCCTCTGATGATGTGAATGCTCTGCTGAAATATGAAGTGCTAAAATGCACAGAAGCGCCTTTCGTTTTCTAGAAGTCCTGGGTCCATTTACTTGCTCATTTACTAGCACACTAGCACACATTTAGAGGTACTAAGCTTGTTTGCCATAGAAAGGCTTGTTAAAACTGTATTGACTTGCTTGTTGACATTTTAAGTTCTCCCACCATTTTTTGTTTTAATTCTGCATTTAAAAACAACTCTCATGTAGGCTCTAGGGCAGCCTGAAAAGTATGAGGGGGTGAAGTCAAAGCATTGCGTTAGCAGCATCCCAGGACTCAAGACTTGGGCAGCGTGTCTGGAGGTCCCGGGTTGCCCAGATGACAAGACCTCTCTCTCGGCCTCCTTGATATGATCCAAAGGAAAGCAGAGCAATACATTGATTGGCACGAGCCTGGCTGCAGGAGTTGCCAGATGGAGGCTTGCAAGGCGCTAATCAACCGTCCTAGGGACTGGGCTCGAGATTTGTGTAGGGTTTACTTCTTAGCCTTTTTCCTGCAAGGCAGCAGAGGTTTAGGGTCAGAGTTTTCCTTCGCCTAGATGGACTACCTTCCCAGGATGATGAGCCCCACCTGCCCCTTACTTCCCTCCACGGCACGTGCAGAAACTTGACCATTGGACCCACTCTTGATCTCGTGTGCTCCATCTGCCAGAGCCTCTCATCGAGGGTTGGAGACCCATTGGTTCCCCTCACCTGGCTGAGCCAGCCAGTCAAAGCTGTTGCTTTCTGTGTGGCAGTTGTTGCAGGCTAACAGCTTCTAGGAGCCACAGATGGGAGCTGAGTGCAGGGTGGAAGCCAAACGGGGGCAAAGTACCCCAGAAGGAGTACAACGTGTCCCCCAACAGAGGTACTAACCCTCCCCTACATACTCCCCTTATTACTTCAGTAATAAAATACTGAAGTAGGAAATGCTGTTTTACTATCTAACTTTCCCACTCTCTTCAGTCTGCTGTCCCTCATGTTTGTTCCGATCCCAGCATCATAATTGTCAGTTGTGTGATTCTTAAGTTCTTTATGCTAACCATTTTTTCTTTTTAAAAATTACCTATTATAAAGCAACAGGAGAAAACCATATCAGCAAGGAAAAAAGATGAGCTATTTGTTTGTATAGTTGCTTTTAAAGAACTGAGAAGTGGAAGGGATTCGTGAGTTGCATTTATGTCTGTAGTTTCTGTTGAAGTGCTGTTGCTACAGCATTTGAAGATTCAATCAACGTTATGAATGGCAGCTTCAAATATACAAAAGTTAAAGAATGAATTTTCATGTTGCTTAATTACCTGATTCTTATTGTAAGTTTGAAATGTCTGTGTGTGCTTTACTTTTGTTAGATTGGGCAGCTGGCAAATAATCTATTATAGTCATTTTTGTTCTTTTTAACCGTAGGCAATGTTGGGACGTGGCAATGGGGAATCTTCAAGAAAGAAGGAGGAAGAGGAAGTTCAGAGCAGACACAGATTGATCCCCTTTGGCCGCAAGATCTATGAGTTCTACAATGCACCAATTGTTAAATTTTGGTTCTACACTGTAAGCAGTGACTATCATTTTGTCATCTGTCCCTAATGACACAAGTTTGTAAAGGCCCCCCTCATCAGTATGTCTACATTGTCTAAGTGAAGCATTATTGTAATATCTAACTATGTGCAAGTAGATAATCCTTATAAATATTGTAGAGCATTTGCAGGAAGACACAAACTTTAGCCCCTCTGTGTGTCACTTGATAATTAAGAGAAATTAATGGGATATTTAAAAGAAGCTATGTATCAACATGAACATCTGGAGGACTAATGTGAAAACATTTCTTGAGACTTGTGGTCAATAGTCAACAGTTTAATGTGCAATGCTGCTTCTGTTTCATATGCCTGAAACATTACAGCACTTTCCTTATCCTCATCTCCTTATTTCGTTTACCCTATTTTGTAAATGTTGTCCTATTGGCATGGGGTTTCCTCCCCTCCCCTTTTTTCTTATTTGTGATTAATTGAAAAATGGCTGTAAATAATGTTAGAGGAAAAAAATAATTATATATAATTATGGCCCATATAGATACATTCATTGGTTTGGAGATTACTGCCTATTGGTATGAAAAGGTGGGGCCTGCAACAAAACATGGCGGTGTGGGGTGTTTCTATTCACATTTCCAAGCACCACATTCCCATCCCAACACATTTGTCTGGTTCTCCACCCTCCCCAGTCAGCCGTCTAAGTCAGTCCTCATCCTCATTCGGCTGTTGGGGGGGGGTCCCCTCTGAGGGCTTTTTCCTTTAAAAAAAAAGGTATTCTTCTGAAAATTTTGCCACTTCTGAAACCAGCTGGTACCTCCTTCTTGTGCGTGCTTGGTACTTGTTGAGGCTGAAAAAGGACCAGCAGTCAGATAACTGAGATTGCTATTGATCTATATAGACTACTTCCAATATTTGAAGTCTACAGTAGATACACTCTGAGGGAGCACTGCTATGCCATGTGCTGATTTAGCTATTCAGCTGGGCAGCTGTGAACATGCATCTCCCTGCAGACAAGGAACTGAAGGAGATGTGGAAGCCCTGGCATGAATGAGGAGGCATTTTGTGGCATGCTTTGGCACTCCTGCGTCCACAAAGAAAGGCTGAACCAGAGCATTGGAAATTGCACATGGCTCTTTTGTCTAGGAATAGAAAACTAATATGGTTGAATTAAGTAACCTAGGTAAGCTGAACATTTATACAGTAACCAGGAAAACTGAGTTTATTTCTTTGCAGATGGCATACGTTGGGTACCTGATGCTGTTCAATTATATTGTGTTGGTGAAGATGGATCGTTGGCCTTCCACACAGGAGTGGATTGTTATCTCGTATATTTTCACAATGGGAATAGAGAAGATGAGAGAGGTAATATATTTAATTGGGGAATTGGCATGGGGGGGCACTGTGCTCCCAATCTCATCTCATCTCATCTCATCTCATCTCCCATGGCTGTTTTCTAAAACAAAAAAACACCTTTTGAGATCTCCTGCATTGTATGTCTAGTTGCACTGTAAGATCACAAACTATATTGTTCTGACTAGTACAATTAATACTGACTTAATGCTTTCTATTGTACACGATGATTTATAGAGTAACATCTGCACACTCAGACACATGATTCCTAATCCACACTTGAGCTCTTCAGCTTGAAATATGATGCTCAGAATGTACAATGATCACCCTTAAATTGTTTGTTGTATAGTAACAGTGCAGAAAATAATATTCATCACACCCACAAGAGGGCTCTTCAGCATTGAATAAGACCTCCAAAACTTCAAGAGAGTTGACTTGTGATACTGATGTTCAATTTTCAAATAATCCATTGGATTTTTGCCTATTTCTTATTTAATTTTATTCCAACTGTAAATATTTCTGGGGGGGGGGGGAGCTTGTTGATATATAAATATGACTGTCTAGGGAAGGGTGTGAAATATGAGTCATTCTCTGTGAATGTTCTCAAGTCACTGATATTTATATTTCAACAAGCGTTTTTTTCAAAAATTATTTACAAATGGAATAAAATTAAATAAAAAGGAATAGAATAATATATATAAAAATAATAAAGAAGGCAATAATATACATAATAAATAGATGTTAGTGGTTCCATGGATCAATACTCAGAACATGCTCTTTAAAAAATACAGTAAAGATGTTTGTACTAATTTTAAAAAATATATTTTTATTAAAGATTTATTAGTTTACAAAAAGACGTGCATTGTCTTTTTTTGTAAGATATTTATTAAGATTTTCAAAATATTACAAAATAAAAATAGAAAAAAGAAAAATACAAAATAAAAGTAATTAAAAACAACTCAATATTTCCATTACCGGTACTTATTTTTCATTAGCTTGTTTCCAGGACCTCCTCACGCCTCCCTTTTTTGTATTCCAACTCAGTTTGTTGGTTCAGCAAATCCTTCCCCTCTTTGTTTATCCTAATCTTTAATCTTAAGATATTGTAACATTAAATCTTTACCCATTAGTAATCCATTTTTCATATTCCCTTACAGTATTGCAGCAAAAAAACGCTTAGTTTCTATCCAACATCATTCTAACATTCATTAATTTTACAATGTTTCTGTAAATAGTCTTTAAATTTCTTCCAATCTTCTTCCACCGACTCTTCTCCCTGGTCTCGGATTCTGCCAGTCATTTCCGCCAATTCCATATAGTCAATCACCTTCATCTGCCATTCTTCCAGAGTGGGTAGATCTTGTGTCTTCCAATGTCTCTTTTATCAAGTTGCGTTTTCTACAGATCAGTTTCATTTCTTGTGAGACATTAGTGTTGCATGCAGTATTACCGTATTTTGCGCCCCATAAGACGCTCCGGCCCATAAGACGCACCTAGTTTTTTTGGGGGGAAATAAAGGGAAAAAATTATTTTCCCCCCAGGCGCGGGGCTGGGGCAGCCCGAGCTTCCCCCGACCCCAGCCCCCAAACAGGCAGCTCTCTGCAAGCCGTGGGAGCCCAGCGGTGGTTCCCACTGCTTGAGGAGAGATCCGCGAAGCCTGCACGTGCTGGGATCAGCGCTTGCAGGCTTCGGGATGCCTGCAACTCTCCCCAAGCAGTGGGAACGTTCCCGCTGCTTGGGGAGAGATCCGCGAAGCCTGCACGTGCTGGGATCAGCGCTTGCAGGCTTCGGGATGCCGGCAACTCACCCCAAGCAGTGGGAACGTTCCCGCTGCTTGGGGAGAGATCCGCGAAGCCTGCACGTGCTGGGATCAGCGCTTGCAGGCTTCGGGATGCCGGCAACTCTCCCCAAGCAGTGGGAACGTTCCCGCTGCTTGGGGAGAGTTCCGCGAAGCCTGCACGTGCTGGGATCAGCGCTTGCAGGCTTCGGGATGCCTGCAACTCTCCCCAAGCAGTGGGAACGTTCCCGCTGCTTGGGGAGAGATCCGCGAAGCCTGCACGTGCTGGGATCAGCGCTTGCAGGCTTCGGGATGCCTGCAACTCTCCCCAAGCAGTGGGAACGTTCCCGCTGCTTGGGGAGAGATCCGCGAAGCCTGCACGTGCTGGGATCAGCGCTTGCAGGCTTCGGGATGCCGGCAACTCTCCCCAAGCAGTGGGAACGTTCCCGCTGCTTGGGGAGAGATCCACGAAGCCTGCACGTGCTGGGATCAGCGCTTGCAGGCTTCGGGATGCCGGCAACTCTCCCCAAGCAGTGGGAACGTTCCCGCTGCTTGGGGAGAGTTCCGCGAAGCCTGCACGTGCTGGGATCAGCGCTTGCAGGCTTCGGGATGCCGGCAACTCTCCCCAAGCAGTGGGAACGTTCCCGCTGCTTGGGGAGAGATCCGCGAAGCCTGCACATGCTGGGATCAGCGCTTGCAGGCTTCGGGATGCCGGCAACTCTCCCCAAGCAGTGGGAACGTTCCCGCTGCTTGGGGAGAGATCCGCGAAGCCTGCACGTGCTGGGATCAGCGCTTGCAGGCTTCGGGATGCCTGCAACTCTCCCCAAGCAGTGGGAACGTTCCCGCTGCTTGGGGAGAGATCCGCGAAGCCTGCACGTGCTGGGATCAGCGCTTGCAGGCTTCGGGATGCCTGCAACTCTCCCCAAGCAGTGGGAACGTTCCCGCTGCTTGGGGAGAGATCCGCGAAGCCTGCACGTGCTGGGATCAGCGCTTGCAGGCTTCGGGATGCCGGCAACTCTCCCCAAGCAGTGGGAACGTTCCCGCTGCTTGGGGAGAGATCCGCGAAGCCTGCACGTGCTGGGATCAGCGCTTGCAGGCTTCGGGATGCCGGCAACTCTCCCCAAGCAGTGGGAACGTTCCCGCTGCTTGGGGAGAGATCCGCGAAGCCTGCACGTGCTGGGATCAGCGCTTGCAGGCTTCGGGATGCCGGCAACTCTCCCCAAGCAGTGGGAACGTTCCCGCTGCTTGGGGAGAGATCCGCGAAGCCTGCACGTGCTGGGATCAGCGCTTGCAGGCTTCGGGATGCCGGCAACTCTCCCCAAGCAGTGGGAACGTTCCCGCTGCTTGGGGAGAGATCCGCGAAGCCTGCACGTGCTGGGATCAGCGCTTGCAGGCTTCGGGATGCCGGCAACTCTCCCCAAGCAGTGGGAACGTTCCCGCTGCTTGGGGAGAGTTCCGCGAAGCCTGCACGTGCTGGGATCAGCGCTTGCAGGCTTCGGGATGCCGGCAACTCTCCCCAAGCAGTGGGAACGTTCCGCGAGGAGAGGTCCGCGAAGCCTGGAGAGCGAGAGGGGTCGGTGCGCACCTACCGCTCTCGCTCTCCAGGCTTCAGCGAAAGCCTGCATTCGCCCCATAAGACGCACCCACATTTCCCCTTCATTTTTGGAGGGGAAAAAGTGCGTCTTATAGGGCGAAAAATACGGTAGGTTAGGAAGAAAAGGGACAAGGAAGAGGGGGAGGGGAATGGTGAGTGGGGTGGGTCAGGTGGTAATACTGGACACAGAACTGACCTGCACCTCCATGGACAGCTGTGAGTCCAAAATGACTCCCAGGCTGCGCACCTGGTCCTTCAGGGGCACAGTTGCCCCATTCAAGACCAGGGAGTCTTCCACACCCGCCCGCCTCCTGTCCCCCAAAAACAGTACTTCTGTCTTGTCAGGATTCAACCTCAATCCATTAGCCGCCATCCATCCTCTAATGTTGGAAGCCATACAGAGTGGCTGGAGCAACCCAGCCGGATGGGCAGGGTACAATTGTTGTTTGTGGCGTGAGCTCCGACACATCTAACTCTAGAGAAATAGGACTACTGCTGCTGCTGCTGCTACTGCTGCTAATAATAATAATAATAATAATAATAATAATAATAATAATAATATAGTCTGTAAGTCTATGATCCCAGGTAATGCAACTCCCTCATAGGTCAACATCACAGAGTCCAGAGCACAGCTGCTCACTGGTGTTTCCTGGCCCTTGTTGCTGAATCATGCAATTATTGTTTGGGTTCCTTAAGAGATGTGAATCCTTGTTCCATGTATAGGACTCAACATGAAGTAACATGTCTAACATTTCCATCCCTCTTTCTCTAGATATTAATGTCAGAACCTGGGAAGCTGCTGCAAAAAGTGAAAGTGTGGCTCCAAGAGTACTGGAACGTTACTGACCTCATTGCTATTCTCCTATTTTCTGTGGGAATGGTGCTTCGCCTCCAAGATCAGCCGTTTAGGAGCGATGGCCGTGTCATATACTGTGTCAACATCATTTACTGGTATATCCGACTGCTGGACATCTTCGGGGTGAACAAGTATTTGGGGCCATATGTAATGATGATTGGGAAAATGGTAAGAAAGGCTTTCCCATTCTTTCTTTTTGTAATGAATTAACTGAATTAAGGATTAACTGAAAATAAGAGAAGATGATGCTACTTTTAGGCAACCTCCAGGTTTAACACTCAGTCCGCCTCCAGACAATTCAAAACCCTTGCCATTATCCTCCAGGCGCATTGTACCTGGGGCCATGTCTCTTCTGTTCAGTGTAGGAGGGTTTGAGGCTGGGTTTCCAGCATAGTACTCCAAGTCAAAGGCAAGGCATTTTTATTGGTCTATAAAAAAAACTATAGGCTAAAATTATTGTTTTCTATATTGTGTCTCACCTTTCCTTAGAGGGAAAAAAAATCCAGATTTCTGCATATGTATGTTTGAATTACATTCAAAACTCTCTTTTTTTTAATGGGATTTGGACTTCCACTGTCTACTATTTGTTTGTTTAAAGATTTATATGTTGCCCTTCATCACATGTGAATCCAGCCTACTTCTCCCAGCCCCAACAGCTGAATTAAGGAATTCCTTGAGTTGAACTAGCCAGGGCAACGGCAGCTGGCGGACTGTCAGAGCTTTGTCTCTGCAGGGCTCTCTGTCAGCCCCAGCTGACAGTTAGACCTTCAAAGCACCTTGGAAAAGGTTTTGAAGGTGTCACTGATCAGCATTTCCTGTGAACCCCTCTTTTGACCCAGACGTGAATTTATGTGACCTACACCATATACGGTGTCAGGTGTGGCAGAGGTAGGAGTGGCTGGGCTAAAATGGTCTGGTAGACAAATGGGGAGGCCAAGCAGGCCTAATGACCTGCCAGACTGAGGGTTGGTCCACACCTGCATGCCCATCACTTAAGTCCACCCCTTTGAATACCCAAGAGGTGATGACTCACAGCTGAATGGGTGATCAAACTCCACTGAAAACCTTTGTGAGTGAGGTGGTCTGGCCCTGATCTTGATAGAAACACAGAAATAAAAAATAATTGCTGCCTCTCTTTTTTTTTTCTTAAACCTGAAATATGCCAAGCTTTTATATATATATATATATATATATATATATATATATATATATATCCCATATATAACATCGGCAAAAAGAGGTAAACATGAGTACAGACATCAAGTATCCCTAAGAAAAACCTTTGTTACAGCCTTTAAGCTTGACATTGAAGCATTTGAACTTCTGTAGATTCTTGAAAAGTCCAGTTTGTGTCTTTCCACTGCTAGGAGGTTTTTTGATCCAGAAGAAGCTTCCATAAGTGGAAGAAGGAGAAAATGATGTTTGCTGATTCCCTCTCCTCTCTGCAGTCCCCTCTGCCATTCCCAAATCTACTCCAGAAAGTTAGGAGACACTTTAGAAAAGCGGCCAGCAACCTTTTTAAACCCAAGGGCACATTTACATTTTTGATCACATGCCGTGGACCCTTCTATTTGCTCATTTCTCTCCCCTCTGCCCCTAGATCACACACAAACACACACACAAGGCAGAAAGAGAGGAAAAACCCACAGTAGCATTCATCTGAATCTTGAAAGACACATAGAGCTGAAAGAAGTGGGGAAGAAGGTCAAGTCTTCCAGCATTATGTCCTTGTCAAGGGAGAAAAAATGGCAATGACTGTCACCACCTTTTGCTCAAAGGAGTAGTGAAATGAGGGAGAGATTCAGACAACTCGTTTTATAATAGTTGAGCCCCATCAAGTATCTCTGAAATGTGCATTATATGCGGTTTCTCACTTTTCTTACAGCCTTTTGGTTTTCTGTGGAAACATTTCACTTTCTGTGGCATCTTATATTAGGTTGTATCCAAGTGCAGCTTGTTAGAATTCGGGTGTTTGAATAATGTTACAAAAGTCAGGTGCCTCCCCCTCTGCCAAGCGGTGGCAGGAGCCCATGGCACTCACTCAGGGTCTGGGGTCCTTTGGAGAATTGAGATATGTTGGAGACTGTTGTAGCTTTAAGAAATATAGTTTATTCACCAATTTACACCTTCACTCTGCATGCAAGGAGTCCAAATATTACAGCATGGTCATCTCAAGAGGGGCTTGTAATTCAACAGTGCAGCCCTGGAGTTCAAGACATCTCTCCCAGTCAGCCTGCCCAAGATGGATCCCAGTCTTCCTGCTTCCTGCTTCTTCTTCCCAGCAATCCTTGCTCATGACTCACTTTTCCTGTCACCCTGTCACTTTTTCAGTTACCCTGGCAACCTTCCAAACACCTGTCTCTGTTCAGGGGGCCCGCTAGGGGCGCCTTGGAAGATGGCGGATATTAACATCTATCCAGCCCGCACAAGGTAATTAGAGGCTGGTTATGAGGAGTAAATCAGTCTCCCTTCATCTCTCCTGGGGGGAGAGATGCAGTTTTCACCCACTGTTGCCATAAATCACCCCCGAGTACGGAAGAAGGAGGGGGTGAGGCACTGGGTGCACAACCCTCTGCGGGTCTCGGAACTCCTCCGAAGCTACTTCCAGGTGCGAAACTAGTTGCGTTACTTAAAAGGAAAAAAATTGGTGAAAGATAACGCACATGCTTCAAGAGAGGCAGGAGGTTTTTATCTGCTAACAATTTTACCACCGAAATGAAGAAGACTGAGACGGAAGATTACATCAAAGTACTACAGACATGGTATGTGGAATGGAATGCAACGGAACTGAAAGGGGGGGGATGACTTTTTGTTTTTTTGCTCTATGTGATTAACTAATAACCCTCCCTCTTAGAAGATCCGTCACAGCAACTAATTGCAAATGGGACTAAAAATGAACTGTGTGGGAATAATATGAACTTAAAGGTTTTACTCTGTGAAGGATTTGGAAAGAAGAAGGGCTCTCTTTGTGACACAGTTAGAATGGAGATGTGATACGAGACCTGTGTTGCAGGAAGTTTGGTCTTGGGGAGGGCCGAAGATTTATTATTTTCGAGGAGATTGCAATCTGGAAGGGGCAGCCCTCCTAGAAAAAGACTAATTTACGATGCAACAGGTCAGGAAAGTTAAAGAGCGAGCTTTTAGACTGTATTTCATCGGAATGACAAAATGGCGATTGCTTGCTCAAGCGGAAATGCCTGGACTATTGGATGAGAGTGATTTACGAGAGAGCAGTACAAAGCCCACAGAAACACAAATAAGACTGTTTTTTTCAACCCACTTGCGGAGCAACTCGGAGGTGAATGAAAAGGAAAATGAGTAACGACAAGGATTGAGAAGAGGGGACTGGAAATATCATTCTTAAGATGAAAGCAGCACAAATATTCGAGGATTGGACTCCTGCCGATCAAGAAGCATGGGTACCCCCCACAAAAATTTATAATTTGGAAAACAATTGGATTACATGATATGTATTGTTATAATTTGGATTAATTGGTTTGATGTGTTTAATTTGGTAATATGAAACTTAATAAAAATTATTTTAAAAAACAAACAAACACCTGTCTCTGTTCACACCTCAGGGCAGGGGGAAAGGAATTTTCTTGCCTTGCCAATGGCTCTCAATGGCCCCATATTGTTTCTTAATGGCCCTACCTTGGCCAGGTGATTTTGCATAGGCTCGCCCAGGAATCCCTCTGGAGCGTGTGTTCCTCCCTTCATGTCCCAAATAATCGAAATCCTACCATTCATTCATTTCTAGGGTTTGGGGGGGGGGGTCCCCCTCCCAAATCTGTAACACCAATTTGATCTTTGTGCTTTATAAACATTTTCACTCACCTTACAGCATGTCAAACTAGATATATTTCTCTCTCTCTGTCTCTCTCTTTTTTCTTTTTTTTTCAGATGATAGACATGATGTATTTTGTCATTATTATGTTGGTGGTTCTGATGAGCTTTGGTGTTGCAAGACAGGCAATACTTTTTCCCAATGAGGAGCCTTCCTGGAAACTGGCAAAGAATATTTTTTACATGCCGTATTGGATGATCTATGGGGAAGTGTTTGCAGACCAGATAGACCGTAAGCACGTTTATGATTCTCATACTCCAAAGTCAGGTATCAAACTCCAATCAGGTGATATCTTACCAGATCATTTTTAACACTCTCAATAAATGGCTCAAGATAGAGGACTCAAAACAATACAGGAAAGTATAATGAAAAAAATATGTTCATGCCTGCCACTTAAATTGTTAATTTCACAAGGTCATATTAACAACATTTCCTAATAACCATAACTTTGCTAAGCTATGCATTTCCTTTTCAACACATGTAATTCACATTAAAACTAACAAATTTTATTATTCATGATACATTGAATGGTACATCTAAGACATAATGTATATTGATCTAAGACATCATGTATATCTACATGATGACCGTGCAATGGTTTTCTACCAGTTTAATAGTCATGGCATCTCCCAAAAGAATCCTGGGAATTGTAGTTTGTGTGAAAATGCTGCGAATTCTTTTAGATCCAAGTTTCCTGGGAAGAGGGAGTGACTATTAAGCCACTTTAAGGCTGTAGTGTAGATCATGCCAACCTGCTTCATTTCCCCCCATCCCCCAGTTTGCTTCTGGAGCATAAACATGAAACCCAGTTAGCTACTAAACATTCAGTTCTGAAAGTTATTTCTGGATCTTGGGCTGGTTTATGCCAGCTGTAATCTTTTGACCTGCCTGATTGCTGCTATTAACACTCTGAGATACTGGCAAAATATTTATTAGAAGATTATAGGTGTCATCCAACTATTAAGCAACAAAAGTTGGTTTCCTTGTATATGGTTTAGAGCTGGTGTAGCACATTGGCTAAGAGGAGGTACCTGGTCATATCTTCCTATCTCCACTACAAATTCAGTGGCTGGCCTGAAGGAAGCCACTGTCTTAGCCTCAGTCCTCCCAACTACAGGGTGGGTGGTAAGAATCGGGCAGAATTCAATGTCACGCTAAGGCAATGATTCCATCAGTGTAAGCATTTCTGCTTGCCAAATTGAATGCCCCCCCCCGCACTGTTCTGGGAGTTCTCTGGAAGCCCTAGAGCTGATTTGGTGAAGACAGGTGGGAAAGTCTGGTTGTGGTGATGTGACTCATTGTGCTGTCTCTCACTAATACAACTATTGAGTTGAATCCAGCTGTGTTACTTACATTCTATGGTGGCTGTAAGGATTACAACTAGATAATGAATGGGAAGAACTTTGAACTCTGGAAAGCACTGTGCGCAGGTTAAATGTTATTAATGTGTTTCCAATCTAAATGTTTCCATACATTTCTGTTGTCCTAAGAATTCATTTGTCTGGCCATCTGAAAACGCAGAGTTCTGTTTTAATTAATCCTCCTGGTGCCACCCGGGGCAACATGCAAGGGCAGACCAGCCTAGCCTGAGATTGTGCAGCCATTGGAATGCAAGAACAAGACTACGCTTAGCACAGGCATGCTGGAGAAAATTTGCACACCTTTTCTACTTGAATGTTAAAAAAAAAAAAGGTTAAGGACCCCTGGACAGTTAGATCCAGTCAAAGGTGACTATGGGGTTGTGGCGCTCATCTTGCTTTCAGGCCAAGGGAGCTGGCGTTTGTCCACAGACAGCTTTCTGGGTCATGTGGCTAGCATGACTAAACCGCTTCTGGCACAACAGAACATCGTGACAGAAACCAGAGCGCACGGAAACACCATTTACCTTCCCGCCACTTGAATGTACATGTGGGTGGCATTTCATAACGAGGCCTTGTTCCAGTGGTGGGTCCAAATGATTCCATCTGTGCTAATAGATCCCCTGTGACATCAAGGGCATCCCTGAGGTGAGCCTAGGCTTCTGCAGGGCAGCTCATGGGTTCCTGTAGAATTCAAGAACATGGATTGTAGCAAGAGGCAGGTTGGCTTCTCCAGTTGTTCACGTCTGGATAAAGTGTAGTCATCAGCTCTGGCATTCATCCTAACCTCCTGCTTCACAATATATCTGCATAATGGGAATTTTTGCTAGAAAACCATTATGCTCTTTTCATCCTAATGGTTTTAAATATCTAAACTATCTTTAGAAAAGGGATTTCCTCTTTCAAATTATCCTTCCTCTTTTGTTCTCAAAGATAGCATCGCATGCAAGCAAACAAAAATAGGGATGGCATCCATGCAATTATCTTCTTGAGTTTGACTTTCCATCTTTTTCATATATTGCAAGAATCTTCCTTTTGTGAGTATAAGGGAAGAGTGGGGATAGGGAGAGTCACAAAGTTTGGGGTTTCCTTCAACAAATATCTGCTCCTCTATAAGTGGCCATTTATTGATGTTGTACTAAGGATGTGACATAGTGCAACACATTCTGCAGAAATTTGCCTGGGGTGTGTGCTTTTTTCTAAAGTGGTGTGCTGATTGTAGTTTAGAACCATGTAAATGGAGAAGGGGCAAGACAAAAGCTGACTGTGGCTGTAAATGTCTTTTAACAGGATGGGAAGTGCTAAAGCCTTACATAGAGATTCAGATAAATCTGTTTTACTGTTGATACTGATTATTTGAACTCTTAAGTAACTGCTGTTACTCATTATTTGAGCTCCTAAGGTGATAACCACATCAGATGCCTCTTACTAACTCTAGTCAGGTTGTGATACAGCTTGCAACATACTTACCTTGGAGAACTTTATAATAGTTTTGAAATAAATAAAATATAAATACTGGGGATTATTGAGCCCCTGTGCTGTCTTAAACTTATGCATTCAGAAAGGGAAAACAGAGTTTGTCAGCTCTTGTGTTAATCAAACATTTGAAAGGATCTGCTAAATCTCCATGAGCATCCAGTGCAGGGATGCCATCTCACTCTCGCTATTGCAGGTGCCCGTCATTGTCATGTGGGCACCTCCAAAAACGCAATGGGCGTTGCGCGTCATGCATATGACATCACATGCACTATGTGCAGGCATGTGCACGAGACGTTGATGGCGGCCAGTGGTGGCTCCTCTTCCTCTCCACAGCCAGCAAGGCACCCTTTTCCGTAGGGAGGGGCTCAGACTCGGAGGCAGAGAGACCACCCCCCACCCAGAAAAGGGTGCCTCCCTCTCTGACTGCAGAGGGTGGAGCTGGACTGCTTCTCTCTCGGAGGCAGCACGGCAGAGGCTGGCTGGCTGGCTGGCTGGCCGGCTGGCCGCCTCTCTCCAGCTTTGCTCATTGACTTTGTGGGTGCCTGGCCCCCACAAATATATATATATATATATATATATATATATATATATATATACACGGCCTATGATCCAGTGTTTATGTTGCTGAGATTGATTTCTGCACAAAACAGACTTTAAAAGTGAAAGACAAAGAGGAAATGTCTACCACATTCAGAGAGTAATTTTAGGCAGGTCTGGATCTGCCTGAGAGAAGAAATCTGGGCTGGAGAATATGATCCCTTACGAGAGCCTCCTCCGGAGCTCCTTCAGCTGTTCTTATGCAGAGACGTAAGTCTAGCACTGCAGCCTGCTGTCAACATTCTGTGATTTCTCGTCTATGACAATGCAATATTGTCTCTAAAACATGTAGCACATGCAGAAGAACAACCCATGGCTGGTTAAACCACACAATGTTACATGTTATTTCTCTGAAATGTTTGTTTTTGCACTATTTGGAAATGTATATTCTCCACTCTGGCCTAAGCTAAATCAGCCACAGTTGACTCTTTACACTGGAGTGTTTGTACTTTCTCAAATGTCAGCCAAGCATCAGCCTACAAGCTCAACACGCTCTTTAGAGCCATCAGACATCACAATATTTTGGTTTCTCTTTCTTTCTTGCATTTTCTATCACTTCTTTGCTAGCCATAAATTCTGGGTTCATTGAGAAATCCACGTTTCTTAGGCCTGTATCACATAAAAATTTCACTGAATTTGAGAAATATACAAATACTACATTTGTTTTGTTTGTATAGTTTTGTTTGGGTTTTTTTATTTTGTTACTTTGCATTGTTCTGTGAAGCATGACTGCAGGCTGGCCAGGTTAGCGCATGGGGGCATCAACTGGCAGCCTCCCCATGCCACAGATGTGCCCCATGTTCGTCTTAACCTCTGTGAAGCAATGCAGAGTGATTTACAAACTGGCTGCATGTTCTCTGTGGTTTTTGTGGTGGTGAAGTGTCCATAAATAAATGCCTGAATTCTTTTTGAATGGGGAAGAAATGGAATGTGCATGGATATTGTAGACTGTGCAGTTAGGATTGGGAATGAAATGTATTTGTTGAGAAGGTGCATTCATAATTATTTGACACAGGAGTCATTTTTATTATTATTTGAGGCCCACTGAATTTCTCTGGCCCTCTTGCTAAACCTCTAATCATTTCCCCTAGAATGTGTTTATGCTGCTAAACAGTCCTTCTCTCACACATGGACTGAGTCAAATGAGAAATGGATTTTAGAGCAATGATTTACAAATGAGCAAATTTCAAAACCCACATGCAGAACACATCTTTTTAAAAAAACAAGTTCTGTGTCATGGCTGTTGTAATCATATTGGAGAAATAATAATAATAATAATAATAATAATAATAATAATAATAATAATAATAATAATTTTTATTTATGCCCCGCCCTCCCTGGCCAGAGCCGGGCTCAGGGCAGCTAACACCAGTAAAA
>NC_138136.1:5000-10000 GCF_964188305.1 Podarcis bocagei | reverse complement strand
CCACAGGAGGGAGGGCATGAGTCAGGAGTGGCCACACCTCCATCGGGGAGCGAAGAAACGGTTAAGAGGAAAGTGGAAGGTTGGGCGCGCGCGCCAAGTTCAAATGCAGAGGAAGGCGGCGCAGTAAGCAGCCCCGAAAGGGAACCAGGTCCTAAAGCCCGGCGCAAGGAGGCAGGAGGGTCCGGGTCAGCGTCAGAAGAATCCCGGAAGGAAGAAGCCCCGGGGGGTAGAGGGACCCAGAGGAGGACAGTCAGGCGGAAAAGGTGGAGCAAGGCTAGGATATTAAGTTGGTGCACACGGGGCGGAGACTCAGACGGAGCTTCGCCGATCTAGCTACTAGACGTAGAGTTTGCGTGTAGCAGCGTGAGAATGGAAACTGTAATTCAATAAAGACTTTTACTTAATGATCGCTGGCTAGCGTGATCCTCTGTGAGCTAGGATCTTCAAGCAGCTCTGACAACATGTATAGTTTCAGAAAATCCTACTTTCTTAACCTTGTTCCTTGACTTCCCCCCACCCCCCTTCATGCATCCCAATTCCCATAATTGTGTCAGCAAATTATTATTTCTCCTCTTTACCATCTTGATATTACATCTTTTATAGAAAATAAGTTTTTTCTAAGTTGGATTCCAATTCCCTTCCATCGATTTCCCCTTTTGTCTTAAATAAAAGTCATATTAACTAAACCCAAAAGTCATGAGTGTTTTTAAAGTTCTATTCTTCCCTCCCTCCCATCCCCGGTTTTCGTCCCTTCCCCAATATATGCCCAAAATAACAGTTCTTAGCCTGGATTCCTCACATCCGAGGCTTTCAAGTCTCTTTCAGTCCCTCTCCGCCGGTCTTGTTGGTAGTCCTTTATGTTGGTCGTCGAATCTCGAAGGAGCTCTATCCCCACCAAACCAGGTTCTCTTCCCACAAGGGCATTTAAAGACAACTGCTGCAAAAGTTCCACAGGCCATGCATCTTCAGAGTCAGACTGGGGGCCCCAATCATATTTCTTCTTTATTTTAAAATCCTGTATTCCATATACTCCAGGGGCCTCCTTCTTCGTCTTTTGCATCTTTCGTAGATTTGTAATCAGTGTAATCCAAAAGTCTCCTTGCTTATACTCCACTAATGTAAGCTTCTGGTTGGTACTTTCCATCTTTGCTTTCTCTTTTCCTTGTTTAGTCTCCTCCACTTCTTGAGTTATCATTTCCGATTCAGCTGCAGATTCTTTCTCATTCAGGTCCTCAGGACATTCAGCAGAGCTGCTTATTCCAGAGGTCAAGGTCATGAGTTGTTTATTCATAGCCAGACTCTGCTCTTGTAAGATTCCCACCAAACAAAACATTCTTTCAATTTCCACTAGTAACTTTCCATCCACAGCCATTGTAATGTCACAGAATTCCCCCTAGAGGGAATCTGGTTACTTAGTAATCTTTCTCCAACAAACCTCTAACTTGTTGTTGTTTCTTTGTGTCCAACAATTTTAGTTCAATTGTAACTCATTTTAATCCAGAGGGATCTTAGATAGCAATTTTTCAGCTTTAAACTGTCTGTTTGACAGCTTTGACAGCTGTCAAACTCCGTATTCCTCTTCCATAAACTCAAACACAGGACGCTCCCGGGCCCGGGAGGTGGGGGGGGGTTATAAACAACAGGAAAAAAACTTCTAAAATTCCACTCTTTCACTCCAGCTCAAAATTTCTTTTCTCCAAATCTTGGAAGTTAATGTCTTTTTTAACTCACCCCACAAAGGGTAGGCTCTCCAGCTTAGTTCTTCTATTGTTCCTTTAGATCGTCTGCAAAAGGGGGGGGTGCGGACTTCCCTTTAACACCCCCCCCCGGTCGTACCGAATTCACAGGTAGATATTTTAAAGTCCCAATTCCAGTTTACTCACGGGTTGTTTCTTTTCCAGCCGAATTCAGGGAAAAAAGTCAGCGCTCTGCAGCCATGGCACGCGGCTTCGCTCCACTGGAGTAGCGGTCTACTCCCAGCACCGCGCCACTCTCCGTACCTGTCAGAGCTGCTTCCAGATCCTAGCTCACAGAGGATCACGCTAGCCAGCAGTCACTTTGTAAAAGTCTTTATTGAGTTACAGTTTCCATTCTCAAGCTGCTGCGTGCAGCTCTACGTCTTATGGGTTAGACCGGCGAAGCTCCGTCTGAGTCTCCGCCCCCTGTGCACCAGCTTACTAACCTAGCTTTACTCCACCTTTTCCGCCTGACCGTTCTTCTCTGGGTCCCTCTGCCCCCCGTGGTCTCTTCCTTCCGGGACTCTTCTGACGCGGACCCCCCGGACCTTCCTGTCTCCTTGTGCCGGGCTTTAGGACCTGGGGAGGGAAGAAACGGTCAGGCGGAAAGTGGAAGGTTGGGCGCGCGCGAGCCAAGTTCAAATGCACAGGAAGGTGGCGCAGTAAGCAGCCCGGAAAGGGAGCCAGGTCCTGAACCCTAGGGTTCTGAAACTATACATGTTCTTGTCTTTGTCTTTTTTATGTGTTGTCAGAGCTGCTTCAAGATCCTAGCTCACAGAGGATCACGCTAGCCAGCGGTCATTAAGTAAAAGTCTTTATTGAGTTACAGTTTCCATTCCCAAGCTGCTGCGTGCAACTCTACGTCTAATGGCTAGATCGGCGAAGCTCCGTCTGAGTCTCCGCCCCTTGTGCACCAACTTAATATCCTAGCCCTGCTCCACCTTTTCCGCCTGACTGCTCTCCTCTGGGTCCCTCTGCCCCCCGGGGTCTCTTCCTTCCGGGATTCTTCTGACGCCGACCCCCCGGAACTCCCTGTCTCCTTGCGCCGGGCTTTAGGACCTGGCTCCCTTTCCTGGCTGCCTACTGCGTCACTTTCCTGTGCATTTGAACTTGGCGCGCGCGCCCAACCTTCCACTTTCCGTCTGACCGTTTCTTCGCTCCCCGATGGAGGTGTGGCCACTCCTGACTCGTGCCCTCCCCCCTGTTGCGAGCTGCCAGCGCTTGATCTCTGGCGCTCCTCCTCTTCCCTGCTCTCTGGCTGTGACGCTGGTCCCGATTTCCAACTGCTCTCCTCTGAGTCCCCTCTGGCTCTATCTTCCTGGGGTGTCCCCCTAGGCTCCCCCCTTGCCATGACCACTGGTGCTCCTTTCTGTGAATCTTCTGATTCACTGGAAAGACTCGGAGATCTCGGGTCGTCGTCATCACTCATCTTTTCTTCTGCCTCCTCCCCCTCGCTCTCTGTTTCCTCCCTTGCCCTTGCCTCTGCTCCTGAACCCCTGACATCCATCCCCCCTCGAAGCCCCCCGTTCCCCCCTCCCCTCCTTCCGGTGCGGGAACTGGGTGCTGCTGTGTCAGAGGGACGAACGTCGGATACAGTTCGCTTCCCGTGGCGGGCCTCCATCTGAAGTCTCCTGGTTCTGCCTCCCTGCTCTCGTCGACGACGGTCACCTCCGCTTCCATCTCTGTGCCGCCGTGCTCGAAACCAGGGTCGTCCCCGAAAACGTCCATGTCCGTCTCTCCCTCACTTCCTCCTGGCGGCGTTGCTCGTCCTGGACCTTCCTGCCACTTCCTGCGCCACTGCTCCTCTGGTCTATCGTCCCACCAATACGAGGGTTCAGAGGCAGATCCCGAGGGTGACCCCTCCGGGGAACGGGCGTCTCGTATCGGGTCCTCATCCGAGTCGAACCCCCGGAACGTGCTGGCAGAAAGCGTTGGCGTGAAAAGCCAGTCGTCGAAAAATTCTGCTGGCATTGGTCTATGTGGGAAGAGGGCATGAAACTCGTCTTTGAGCAGAGGTTCGTCCAAGGCGTAGCCCGGCACCCAGCTGTTCGCACTGGCCGGGGTGCCCTCCTTGGCGAGAAGGTATTCTACCCCTTCTTCCCCCCATCTGGAGTCCAAAATCTCCGTGACTTCGTTGATGCGTTCCTTCTGTGCCACTCCCGCGTGCCCGGTTCCTTCTCTGAGCGGACTCGGTGCCGTTCCGGGTTCCTGAAACCTGTGCGGTGCCTTGTAGGGGGTGAGCACCGATCTGTGGAACACCGGATGCATTCTGGAACCCTCCGGAAGCGCCAGCCTGAAAGCCACCGGGTTGACCTGCTCTTCGACTTGGTAGGGCCCCAGTTGCTTATGCCCCAGCTTCTTCTTGGCCAACGACCTGGCCGGCACTGCGTGGGCTGCTAACCAGACCCAGTCTCCCACATGGATCTCTTCGCCAACCCTTCTGTGTTTGTCCGCTTGCACCTTGTATGCATGTTTGGCCACCTCCAGGTGTCGCCGCAGCTGATCGTGGACCTCCTGCAACTCTGACGCGAACGCCTCTGCTGTCTGCGGCTCCCACTCCCCCATCCTTTCCAGTCCCGGGAAGGTTCTGGGGTGCCTCCCGTTGTTAGCGAAGAACGGCGTGACCCCCATGGACACGTGCTTCGTGTTGTTGTAGGCAAACTCGGCGAGCGGCAGGTAATCCACCCACGTCGCAGGCTGTTGATTCGCATAACATCTCAGGTACTGCTGCATGATGGCATTGACCCGCTCCGCCTGCCCGTTGGTCTGCGGGTGTCTCGCCGACGCCAGGTTGATCTTGACGTTCAGGAAGCCCATCAGCTTCTGCCAGAAATTCGAGACGAACTGTCGCCCCCGGTCGGACAGAATAGACCGTGGCAGACCGTGAACCTTGAACACGCGGTCTATGAACAGTTTGGCGGTTTGCTCCGCCGTGGCCACCTTGGCACACGGAATGATATGTGCCATCTTGGAGAACAAGTCCACCACCACCAGCACGGCCGTCTTGCCCCTCGAGCTGGGCAGATCCGTGACAAAGTCCAGGGCCACTCTCTCTTCCTGCATGCGAGAGCCTCGGCATTCAGTTGTGACACTGCTTTTCTGAGTTCCTCTATCTGCTGCTCAGCCGTCATGTTGTCTGCCGTTCGTGAGCTAGCTAGTAGGCACCTGCTTCTCTCGTCTCCTCGAGGCTGTAGATGCCCACAATTATGAGACGGAGCTTACTGTCAGAGCTGCTTCAAGATCCTAGCTCACAGAGGATCACGC